>NC_051210.1:14863792-14997645 GCF_015220075.1 Falco rusticolus | reverse complement strand
AATTGTTCTCACACAATACAATAATTCCTGCTTTCCTGTGAAACCATCTGGTTCTAGCTCTGTTCTCAGTACTTTTAGCATTAGTGAGAAATAGTGTAATGCAAATATTCACAAAAGCTCTGAGTTTTTGTGTAAGTTTCAAATAATTAGATTTATATGTGTTGGTCCAATTAATTTCATACAGGAGACTAAACTTTTAGCCTTGTCTCCAATGCAAAATTAAGAACCTTTAAGGACTGGCTCTGAGTAGGATAGGATGACCTAGCGAAAACTTAATGCAGTTTGTGGCATTTTGTTGTTTGTTTGTTTTACTTTGTATTGAAACATTGTGTAAACATTTGACCTTGGAAGTATGCTTGGTAGTGTCTCCAGCACTTTGCATCAAATAGTTATGGAGTGTGTTTGTACAGCTGCACCAGAAGTAGAGAGTTGTGTCAGGTGAATAGGTGCCCACTTTAAACTGGATTTACATATGTCAAGTCAAAAGGGATAAAAATGTAACCTGTCCATTCATAACTTGATAGAATGGTAACAAATTTTTGATTACAAGATACTTAGAATAATTAAATTCCTCACTCAGAATGCAAATGCAGCCCCTAATCTCGCAGGCTCAGAGGACTGTTTCAAAGCTATTTGCTTTTTCCAGCACTGGTCACAAATCTCTGAAATTGCTGCAGTTAAAATACTGTTAATGACTAACTCAATTACCTTTAAAAGAATTTTGCTGCTTCACAGTTTAACATTTTGAGATGGCCCCAATTATCAAATGTGCTCGTCTTTCCTGTCTCTAAGTGTTTTTCTCCTTCCCAGATATAGTAGGGAACAATTCATAGTTTCAAGGGCATTCCTGGCAGAATGTACATAATAATATTAATTGCAAAACTCTCCAGGTACTTGTCAAAGTCCTGAAGAGATCAAACTGCACTGGCATTGTCTATTCAGATAAAGCTCTATAAGTAGCAGGATGCTTGCATTTACTACAGTTGCCAGAGAGCAGGGACAGTCTGCTACTGATGTGTTGCTTGTGAACAGTGCTGTGCACTTACAGAAACTGCTGGCAATTTAATTTGTTATTTTACCCAAGGTTTTGGGGCATGTCCTAGTGGTGCTTGACAAAGTATTGAAAGGACAGACAGAAGCAGTCCACTGAGCTTTAAGATGACAAAAACTATTAAGACCTTAAACAAATCAACATTGATAGATCTATACACTTGGGAGTTCTATGCCGAAAGTTATATTCTAGCATGAAAGTTAAAATTTGCATACATTCAAAATGTACAGATCTCTCTTACTATCCTGATTGTTACTGAGGTAAGTGAGAAGTCCTCTATAAATAATAATTTAGACACAGATTATTACTGACAATGAAAGAGGATCTCGAGTGAATTAATTTACCCAAATTTTCAAAAGAGGAAAGCTGGGTCATGCTGATGTCTAGATAAAATTCACCCTGGAAGTTTGGGTTGTCACCTCATCTTGGTGTGTGAAAGAAGAGTGCAGGTAAAGGAAAAACTGGGTAGGTGGTCTTGCAACGGTACTTCTTCCAGATGGTAGCTGAAGATTCATCTCTTCAAGCTGGTCCAGGAACCTGGAGAGATGTAGCTACCTTGCTGGAGCTGAATGATATCAGTGGTGTTCAGCTGCTGACTTCTGTAAGTTTGAAAATCTTATAAGGGACCCTTACATAGTTACCCTTCATATTTGGAAATCTGGTATGGCATAATTTTTTTGCAATATTAACTTCCTCTGATTATGTTTCATTTGAAATACTGAATCTGATACAAGTTGGTGTACCCTTGAGAAAAAGAATATCAGACTGCAGATGCTTTTCTGAGTTGTGCGAGGATGTTCAGGGTTCACTGTAAACTTTAGAGGTACATTAATGACTCCAAAACTCACATCATTTGTTACGTAAAAGTACTGCTTTTGGATTGTTCTGGATGGCTCCACATGGCTGGGAAGTGATATCTTCATTACCTTTGCCTGTCTTGTTTCCTAATGCTTAATGAAAAGTAAATTTGGAACTCCAAAAACTAGTGTTTAAATGTGTTCAGCCCTCTAGTGTCAGTTGTCATTTGCATATTTCTTATAGGAGTGTTAGTCTCTGTGAAAAAAAAAAAAAAAATTATCTTAAAAAACCCCTAAGTTCTTTTCTTCCCTACCCAGCCCAGGTCTTTTGGGGACAGGGGCTGGGTTTTTTTAGTACTGATAAGGTGAATTCACTTCCTTTCAGATTGGCTTCAGCAATCATAGTGCTATTTTTTGTCTATTATAAGAAGAGTTCCCCCAACTTTCTTCTAATCAGATCATTAGAGATAGTGTAATTCAGAGAACATGAAAAAAACAAGCCTACTTCCATGGACAGAAGTTCACTTAGGCAGGAACTTAATTTGAGAACAGGAACATAAAAGATTATTTGAGGGTGAAAAAAGAAAAAAAAAAAAAAACCAAGCAAAGAAGGGGTCATTCAAGGCACTGTTTACATCAGTCTTGTGGGTTTTTTGATCAGCATGCACCACTTAAAATATAGATGAAGTAATTGAATGAAGAAAAAAATATTTGCACTAATCTTTCAAAATAAGCAATGAAAATTGCATGTATTCTTCAAAGCAGTCCTTCATTTTATGTGATGGTAATGTGATGGTATGTCTTAGCCCAGTTATTTTGATAGTAGTTATCATGAAGAAACACCATATAATTTACTGCATAAATGTTGCATTTAATTGACAGTGTCATTTTTTATCTCAGGATATAACCATTGCTGATCTTTTAGAAAATGGAAGTAATATGATAATTGATGCTGAAATTTGCTTATAGAGTGCACACAGATTTAATGGCTGCACTGAATTGCTGCATGACAAGGAGGCCCAAGACACCATTAGGGACCTTTCAGGGTTTCTTGTGCAAATACTTGGGAGGCAATCCATCCAAATCCACACAAAATCAGCAATAAATATAAGTAGGAAAAGTGCCACTGAGAAATAATTGCGTTTTCCACAGCTGTTCCATAGTTTAGAGACAAAAATAGAAGCTAGATCTGCTGCGTCATAGTCTTGTTGTATATCCTGTGCTGTAAACAATTTTCCGTAGCATTTTTTTTTCCCTTAAAACTAGTATTATTGAAGTATGGATTGAACAATATATATTTTTCAAGGATAGTTTGAAGTCTTTACAGGGACTTCATGTAAACATATTTTGCCTGCTTATGAAGGTGAAAATTGGAATAGCAACATAATGCATCAGCAAGAGCAAATCCAATATAATCTCTAAAGAGCTTACAATGTTGAGTACATTCATTTTTTTAAAATGAAAACATGCTATAAAATGAAACTCTTTACCATACCATAGATGCATTATTAATAGTGACTGAATTTAAATTGAATCCTCTTGCATCCAACCACTCCTGGAACTGGAATGATTTTAGATTAGAGATACAACAAAATAATATTGTAAAATTTCCATCTTAAGTCAATTGGACACATTTTGACAATTATTAGTTAGTTTTAATCTTTTTTGTATTGCACAGTGTATGTTGTGGTGAGATCAGAGTGTACGTAATTATAGCTTTTAAATCAAGATGGAAATATCAAAATGGAATATTCAGAATTTTGTTCTTTTTGAAAGCTTTTTTCGTAATATTTGGGAAGGAAAATTAAAAGGTATTTTAAAAAACTTATTTATGGCATTTCTTATTATTAAATAGGGAGAATACCTAGACAAATTAATGAGCATTGTTCATTTCATATTCAGTGCTGATTGAGAAATAAAGCTCTTGTGGCTAGCAGCTGAGAAGAGTAAGCTTTCTGTGGTAGAGCACTAAAAGGAATAAGCAAGGAGGTAAGAGTAGATAAAATAATGAGTTGTTCATAAGGACTTTTATGAGGAACCTATGCATTGACAGGTGCAAATCCTTTTAACTTAAATAAATTTAGGTTTTGTTTGTAGATTAGATAGTAGCTGTTTTCCTATAAGCATAACAACAAAACTGCTATCTGAACCAACTGAAATCTTCCCATATTTCAAATTAAAGGGAAATAGAAACTATAATTTCTGTATAGGGTTAAAGTCTGTATACATACATGTTTTATATATTTACTACTTATTTCTTTTATGTCCTGTAAGTGTATCAGCAGATACTGAAAGGTAATAAGAAAGAGGAAGTGGGTCTTTTGGCCAGGCCAGGAATCATGTGATTGAATTTCTGGCTTAAACCAGGAACTGTAGATAAAGGCACATGCTCATCACAGACTTATTTTGTGCTTTAGTGGCAGAGGTTGCAGTCTAGTGAACAGAACATTTGTAGCTCTTTGGGGTACGTGATACCAGGTTTTGTTGCAGAATGTTTCATAGCAGATCTGTGGGACCTGAATCCAATACAATGAACAATAAGGCTGCTAAGACTTTGTATGGGTTACAGAAACACATGCAGTCTATTGTAGAAGGTACACTTTCTGGTATAGTTATTAATCCTGCAGGTATTACTATAGTATCAACATGTCTTTAAAATAAAAGCTGCCTCACACTAGGTAAAAAAAAAAAAAAAAACACATCAAATTGATTCAGCCACAGTTCTTGTGCAGACATTTGATTACAGTCAGAAACCTCTGAAGTATATTTAGTCTTAGATCCTTTTATACCTGACACTGAGCAGACAGTATTTCCTTACCAAGACTCATAAATGTAAATTGTTGCAGCAATGACACTTGTGCCATTTAACCCTAGAGGGGTTTCAGCCTTCTCACTTGTTAGCCAGGTTAAGGGATTGTGATCTGTCAGTTGAATGAAGCGTCTGTGAAAGCAATGCTATAAAGCTCTCTAGAGACCACCTTTTATAAAACACATCATCATTACGGCTGCACATTCACGATCTCTAGGTAGCAGTGCTTCATGTACACTACTGGAGTTTCTTCGTACTGACATCTTAAGTTAATACAGAACCCAAGCACTGCAGTCCTCTGTTTGCATGAGAAGGAGATCATACAATATGAATTTCCAGGCAGAATACAACACACTGTCAACAGGGGGTAAATTGCCTTTCTGTAAGAAAATCTATGCCTACAGACTACACTGATTTTTTATTGATTCTGTGGGTAGGTACATTCAGATTTTTTTTTCTTTTTGCATTACAAGTACAAATAGAAAAATGTGTGTAAAGACCTTAGTACAAGTAGGTCTACAGAAATGAAAACAACAGTCAAGAGGGAGCAGCCTATAATGTTATTTCAGGAACACTGTAGGACTTAAGTAAATTATTTTACAAGATACTCATGAGTTTAAGTGAGTTGCCACACAGACTTGATGAACTGTGTCAGCGTTTACATTTAAAATGCTAGAAGACATGAATGGATATTTTCTTTTAGGAATCATGCTTAGATTGCTTGCTTGGAACTTTCAGATAAATCTCATCTGTCATTTGAAGTCAATAGAAGACTGACTGAAAACACCTCTGAAAATAGCAATCAAGCAGAGCAGAAACATCTGCTGATGAATTTTTGAATTGTCAGCACCTGTAGACATGTCCAAATTACTCAATGCAGTATATAAATTTTCCTGAATGAGAATTTTAGTTCGATGACATTAAAACCTACTTCCAAGGAAAATGGAGTGAAATGTGTTTCATTTATCACTGTTTGCCTAGATTAAGAAACAAAAAATACATAAATGTATTTGTTATTCTTTTCAAATCTGGACAAGTGGGAGTGAAGCCACAGGGCTGTTACAGAGCAGAGTAGCCCAGCCGGAGAAGGTTCAAAGGCGATGAACAAGAATGGAGGTTGTAGGAAGCATTTCTTCATAGGGAAAGGGGTATCCTTTAGCCTGAACAAAACACAGCTGTTGCTAGGGATGATACCATTGTCTAAATGATGTCCGTTCTTGCTGAAGGGAACAGAAAAATAATTTGTTGACTGTGTCTGTGTTAAATAAGACAAGTACAAATGAATACAAAATGCATTGAAAAGATCAGAAGGGAGCAGATATGTTATTCATGACAGATCTTTGCCTGGATAGAATTACTCTTTCTCCAGATATAAGTGGGCTTATAGTATTACCAGAAGTTGTAACAAACCACTAAAGAAGAAAAGTTTTTCTGTACACTGTTGTCACTAGAGATGGGTATACATACATTTCTATGTAATACTCCTTTTCCTCCTCTCCCTAGCAAACACAACAGCATTTGTGGTGGCCAGAAGTGCCCTGAACTTGGAAAATAGTATTTGGGCTGATGTCTGTTTTTGAAGAAAAAATGTAGCTTTTATTTCAAATTGGAAGGAGTAATATTTTTTTTAAAAAAAGCAACAAAATAATGCAAAGAGGAAGTTGCTTTTGAAGCTTGGCCAGTGGTGCTGAAACAGAAAATAATGAGGAAAATGGTACAATCCTTGGTCCTTGTAAGATGGCCACTGAGTGTACAGTCTGTTCTGTGCCATAACTGTTCTCAAGTAATTTTGCTCCTCAGATCCTATATGCAGAATCTTTATGGAGGCAATGCATCCAGCTATGAAGAACACAATTATAACATCCTTGGTAGAAACTATTCAAAAAATCAAAATGTGAGAACATAGTTTGTAGCGTTGTTCTCTCTGCATTATGTAGCTCTGTAGCTGTTCTCTTTGGTTCTCTGATTAAGGACTTGCAATTGCTAGTAGGCCTCACAAAGACAGAATTGTAACTAGTTATGAGAAAAGAGCCTTTTAAGACATTTTTAGACTCTTATACAGAACCAAATATACTTTATTTAAAAAACGATCTCATTTTTTGAAACCTTTTGCTAGGAAGCATAGTTTCCAGTAGTTACTGGAGACAGTGGGAGGTAAATCCAGGGCAGTGTGTTACCACACAATAGTTTTTGAATTTGGACAATATTCAGGTGGTTCTTTTTTCTTCTCCGCTTTGTGTTTGTAAAAGGGAGCTGATTGGATTGCCTTACAGTTACAGGATGTGCCTAAAATTTATTAGATCTAAATTAAATTCCCAATTTTTATTTCCTCCGTAGCTTTTGTCAAGCTATATAATCCTTACATTCCATTATTATTTTGTTGTTGTTGTTGTTGTTTTAAAACTTGGAAAATACCTTTATCTGGCTTGTCTGTTTATATAAGCTTTCTCAAATAATGCTGTTTTGTCAATGACGTGAACTTTTTCAGGGACCAAACAGAATCAGTAACGTTATTTAAAAATGCATGGATGAAAAAGAAAAATGGTGATAGTAACCTTAAAATATTTTGCTATTTTGAAAGAGGTTATATGTGAAGAGAAAAATATTTGCTTAAATACTTTCTAATGAAATGCAATAAGATTACAGCATAAATGTCAACGAAATTTTGCATTATAATTGTCAGGGGAAGAAGGGAGAGGAATGAGGTTTCTCGTAATGGTTTATTCATAGGTAGCATAACAAGACATATAGTTGAATACAATCCCATTTGTCCATCATCAATGGAAATGTCAGCAGATGGGCAATTTTTTTTTTTACCACAAACTGGATGTCTGATTCTCATAAGGACTGTGGAAGTAGAACAGAAATGAAACCTGGAGGTAAACAGTCTATCATTTTAAGAGTTAAAAGCCTAAATAAATTACGCACCTGTTTTTATTCAACTCACTGTCTGAGAACCTAGGTTTTGTGTGATTTATGCCATTGTTATCATATAATTTATCTGAATTTAGCAGAAAAAATGTGCACCAGAAATGTCAGTGGGATTGCATACCTTTTCTCAGAGTTTATGAAAAACACCCGTATTTTTTTCAGCTGCTGTACGTAGAGCCAAACATTTTTCTTGTGTGGTCTTTTCACTCAATTTCATTCTTTTGCTCCTTTTTTGATTAATTTGAACTTTTAAAAAATCATTAATATTTTCTTATTCATCATCATTGACAATGTGGGTTGGCTATGGGTACTTCTGTGTATTTCCATTGAAGTACACAGATATTAAAAAAAAATACTGGCTTTGAAACTTTCCTAATATATCTGGCTTGCTAATGAGACACATTCCTTTTTCAGATATACTGTCTGCATTGTTTTCTTGATCAGGTTGACATACATAAAAATACAGCTTAGCCACTTTTGCTGTGTTATGTTCTCCTGTCATTTCTTCAAATGGTGAAGTAATGAGAAATGACTAAGCTTACAGAAAATGTTGAGCAGTTCACTTGCATTGAAACGAGTCCCAAGAGATGTTAAGTAACCTTTGCAGACAAGATAGTAAAGGGCAAGATGTTTACTGTAACTCTTAGGTTGGCAGGTTTTTTACCGAGAGCTGCAGTAACGTCTTGGTTTATGCAATGCATTTGCTCTCATTGAAAATGCAGATTTCAGGCATATTGCATACTTAACATTCAGCAACAGTGAAATCACTGTGTCTTACAAGAATTTACTCTGTCTTACAAGGAAATGCCTGTTAACAATGTGTTAAACTGAACTCAGGAGGAGAAAGGAACACCTGAATTATAGAAATCTAGTCTTTCCATAATGTTACAGTGGCAATGCTCAGTTATGACTGAGTCAGTATCTTTCCAGCAAGGCCAAGTCCTAGTCTATACAAAAGCCAATGACTTCCTTATCTGGCTTATACTGACAGCTATATTAATTCTCCCCACCCACCCACCCCCCAATAAATACACACTCCATTTTCTTGTAGTTCTCTGAAAAAAAGGTACATCTTTTTTTACAGCAGTTAATGAATGAAAGCAGCAGTCCCCATCTCTCTTCACTATCGTTTTTCAACTTTAAATTCCTTCTAGACCTGAAATCAAAGAATGCAAGCTCACTTACAAGACCAATCTGACTGTGATAAGGGAAAACCTTGATTAATAATAAATGCGTATTTTAGTCTGTGTTGTGGCTTAACCTTTTTGTCAGTTTTGGGGCTTCTTTTTCTTTAATGCAAAATACTGTGATATGGTAGAGCTGGTAGTATTGAATTGTGCTGCTTGGAAAGTATGAACACATGGGGTGCTGAATTCATAAACTGAACACTCATATTAGTCTTGTCTATCTGTGAGATGGTCAAGAAACGAAACAGAATTGGTTTCTGAGTTACTAAGATACAGCATATAGTGTTTGAAAATTCTTCATCTCAGCTTCCTGAAGACTCCAGAAATACGTTAAATAATGCTGCAGCAGCATTCT
Source organism: Falco rusticolus (assembly GCF_015220075.1). Lineage (NCBI taxonomy): Eukaryota > Metazoa > Chordata > Aves > Falconiformes > Falconidae > Falco > Falco rusticolus. The sequence continues at coordinate 14,988,515 of NC_051210.1, read as the reverse complement.
TTTAATTTCTGCTGCATTTACAGAAAGCATGGAGATTTCATCTTGGTTTTTTTGGTTTGGTTTGGTTTGGTTTGGTTTGGTTTTTTGGGGGTTTTTTTAACCTTTCTATGCTATCAAGAAATTTCAGTAATCATTTCTTTGTTTTCCAGAGGGTAACCTTGAAATTATTATTTTTTTTTTTAAATCTGATTTTTTTCCTGTTCTACAATGATAAACATCTTCTCATGAGAGCCAAGCCTTGACTTTGTGGTACCTTGTAAGCATTTTGCAGGAAGGTCATAGCATGATGATTATACAGAAGAAGCTGCAGGTAGTATTTATTGGATTTTCTATTTCTGTTACATCTGTATATCCTTAGGTAAGCTGATTTTGTGGAATAAAAGATGTGAAAAAGGAATAATTAGTGTGTGCTATGGAGAGAATAAATGTTGGATTATTAGTCTAAGATACAGGCTTTTTTGAAATACTTCATATAGTCTATAAAATCTTGAGAAAAAGTTTTGGCTTTTGCAGAGGGTTTCTAAGCAGATGGGAAATCACTTTTCCCCCAAATGAAAAAAAATTTTTAGAGCTAATCTTTTCCTCTATAGTACCCATAAGAAATTTGGAATATGAAGATTTTTCCTTTCCAGATCAAACCTGAGTTTTCTCAGGACACCAGCTATCAAGTATGGAAAATTAGTATTCCTCCCATACCAGTTACACTTAGCTTAATAAGAAATCCTGAATTACCAAAGGTAGAAGTTGTCTATTCATTTTATTCCACCTTGTAATTGTTTCTGTATTGAAGTGTTAATATTTGCATAAAATGTTGAAAATTTTTATAATTCTTTTTCATATTTTCTCTCTTATGCAAGGAAATAACAATCATTTCAGTAAGCATTTTTGTCAGTTATATGAAGACATTTTAGATCATGTTATAACATGTTGTAGCTTTTCCGTGATTTAGATGAAGCAGAATTTCCTGTTCTCCATTTCCTGTGGGTTACAAATTGCATCAGTGGTTGAAATAGATTAGGAGACTGTCATTGTGAAAGAGAACACCAGGGACTCAAAGTACTGCAGGTTAAGTCATCAGTGAGGTGTGTGTTTTAGTTTTCACCAGCATGGACAGTTCCTAAATGATGAAAATCTGTGCTGAATAATGTGTTACGAAGACAAATTCAAGTAGTACCCATACATGATAAAAATAACACACTTCTGAATGTAGTGTAACATTAATGCTGGTCATTTGTAATGCCTATAGGAAAAATTTGTAGGAAATACAGGGAAAGGCAAATGCATTTTAATTTAACTTTAAGAATACAGAATGGTATGTTTCATAGTTCTTAATGGATGTGTCACGTCTATATTCCTGGGAATAATAAAATATGTATCTGCCATTTATACTTTATGAACTACTATTAGATTATAAAAACGGTGTCAGTAGTTTCTTTATTGTAATGTACTAATGGAAATGTTTCCATCCCTTCTTTAGAATATTTCTCTATTTATGGGGGGAAAGTTTCCTTCAAATTTTTAAGGAATAGCTTCAGATTTCTCTTTGGAAGACAGTATATGGCTAAACATTAAGAGAAATACTTTCTAGCATTTGATATTCTTGGGCCAGTTTAGAAGGCCAACATGTTGCATGGAAGCCTTCTAATTTTTCGATCCAAAACCAGCTAGATTAGGAAAAAGTGCAGAATTTCTTGGCAAATTTGAAATTTTGGACTTTATAGAGGCACTGGCAGGTTTTTAATTCTGTGTAGAAATGGGAAACAATAGTTTCAACACATAAAATGGCAATTTTCAGATTCCTCAGCCTATCTGAGTTTTGTTTTGTGCTAGAAAACAAATGATTTTTTAAAAATTAATTTTCCATTCAGAAGAGTTCAGTGCAGGTTCCACCAAGCCGTACATGGATTGTTATGTTGAGAGTCAGCAGTTACTCTTCAGACTTCTGTGGAACTGCAGCTGAAGTAGAAGAGAGTAACAAAATGCTGGTAGCTTCACTTAACCATAATGCAGATGTTCCATGAATAACTGTCCTAGTGCAATTCCTTACCCCACTGCTAAATCTTTTTCTGTAAATTAAGGAGCACGGAGTCTCCTGACTTGAGCGTGTACTCTCGATCAGTGTATTGGTTATCACATTGCAATTGTTCTTTCATACCTCCTTAATAACATCTGAACTTTATTTCAATGCAGAATTTTATTTTAATCCCCAAGTTTTTTAAAATGTCTGATGATCTCTAGGTAGATCTACTCTAAAAGCCTAAATATATTTAACATCACTAGTTGCTCATGTATGGAAAAATTTGAATATTTTCTAAGCTGTCAAAACCTCTGTTACTTGAACAATCATCAGCTGTCCACTATGTGAAAAGTTGTAGTCAAGTGTTTTTCATGTCACCCCTGGGATGCCATATGCATAAAACTGAAGAGTGCCATAATGTCTGTCTTTAGATAATACACAATTCTATGAAAAATAAATATATTTCTTAGGTAATCATGAGGAAGATATATTTTTTTAAATTATTATTATTAGAATAGAATAGATTTAGCTTAGCTGCAAGGGACCTACAATGCTCACCTGGTACAACTGCATGACCACTTCAGGGCTGACAAAAAGTTAAAGCGTGTTAAGAGCATTGTCCAAATGCCTCTTAAAGACTGACAGGCTTGGGACATTGACCACCTAGCTAGGAAGCCTGTACCAGTGTTTGACCACGTTATTCATAATGAAGTCCTTCCTAATGTCAAGTCCAAACCAAACTTGGTGCAGCTTTGAACCATTCCCGCACATCCTGTCACTGGAGCCCAAGGAGACTGGCAGTTTCTCAGAAATTTGCTCTTTACTCCTTATGTTATTTCAGGTGCTATGCCTTTCTGTTGAAAATGTTGGGTTTGCTGTCATGCTTTCTACAGTGTTTGTTCTAACTCCAATAATTTCCTTTTTGCGTTCATGAGTCTTGTTTAGATACACTTTCAGCCATACCACTTCTGTAGAACATAAATGATGGAAGTGTGCATTGTACTGCATATTCTTTGTTTCCTACGCAACCCAAACAGCTCCCATATAGAATCACAGAATCATATGGACTGACTCTTGTCTCTCTTCCATGCTGTATCACCTTTGAGTCAATAAAGAGTGGTGTCATTTAAATAATTTGTTATTCCTCAGAATCTGCTGTCTATGAAACAAGTAGCAGCAGTAAGCTGTGCTGCTAGGTATCACTGCTATGGTTATCCCAAGTTTATATATAAACCAGACTAAGGCTGTAGAAAGGAGATCTATGAATTCCACAGGAGCTAGTGAGAGTTATAGATGCTTTCTTTCAGGGGCAGACACGATGACTGTTAGTGCTGTCAAACTGATAATACTGTGGTGCAAACTCCAGAAGTTAATCACATACTTTCCTGATTTCCATTAGTGCATACGCCTGCCTTTCCCTCTCTCCTCATATCAACTAAATATATCTCGATAGCTTTATTTTTAGGGTGGCATGAAAGAGTAAGCTGTGTGATTTTAAAATAAGGTAATATTAACTATAGGAAAAGAAAAGATAGACCAGTGGCCCCTTTCTATGTATCAGCTCTGCCACTTTTCCGTCTGATGCACAAGTTGAACAATCTGCAGCCTTATAAAAACTCTTGCCAAAAACCTAGAGTTCTTCAGCTGGAAAGCAGAATGCCTTTATCCAAATCTCTGGAAGGCTGTGATGGGTGAGTTTTTAAATACAGCTTTAAGCAAAAGCAAGTTGATGTCTTGAATTAACAAAATAAATAGGATAGCAGGTGAATTAACAGTAGAATGATGAACTATGATGGACTTTTGGACTGTGATTCTCTGATATGCATCAATATGCAGTCCTGGAAAAAATGTTTATTTTCATTATGTTTAATTTCTTTGCACAAGTAAAGCTCATCTTTTAGTTCAGGGAGTATGCCCCCAGAACAACAATTGTCTTTGTATGGTATCAACAACATCTAATGCAAATGGATCCTGTTTCCTACTCACTTTCTGATCTTCTGCAGTAGTGACTTCAAAAATTTTATGTACTACAGTTTGGGAAAATGATAGAGATTTACATAAGAATCGCTGTACTGTTTGTGTAAGAAAAGAAATGACTATGCATGTATCACACTACATTTTGATATTTGTTTCTATAAGCAAAATGAAAAGCAATCTGACTGCCTAAATTGATTTATTCCCATTTAGTCATTTTATAAGAGTACTAGACAAACGTGCTTCATATTTAATGTTGGTTGTCTGTAATTAATTTAGTAAAATGCTTAGATTGTTTAGGTACTAAATGGAGGAAGATTGAAACACAGCACTGATACTTGCTTCATGGTACAATGTAGTATAAGTTTTGCTGCTGTGTTCATTGGCTCCAGGACAAAAATATGAATAAATCAATAGCATATATAACCCTTTTTTTACATGTCACGGTTTTTAAAATTAACCTCTGATTTCTGTAGACAGACTTTTTTTCCCCCTGAAAAACTGAAGAACCTAAACAGTTTTCAATTGCTTTGTTTCCTAAAGTGTTTGGAATTAAAAGTCTTAAAAATGCATGGTGTATTTCAAAAAGCTGTAAACAGATTAAAATGTAATTAGTGTATCAGTGTACATAATAATACATAACACTGAAAAGTCTGAAATTTCAGACTTCAGTCCTACAACAACAGCTACAGTGATTTGAAATTCTTACATTTATTTCAGTAGTGCCAATGTTAAGTTTCAAACATTGTTCAGTGCAACAAGTTCGGTAACCAGAAAATCTCTGAGGGATTGAGGTGAGCCATTTCCTGAGGGCTGCAGGTGCATTTTACTTTTGAATTCCATTGAGCGTTCAATGAAGATGACAGATTCTCAGCTGAGATCTGAAAGAAGAAAATAACTCCATGGAGATTCTGGAATTTCAGCGTACCCTATTCCTTCACAAATAATGACCTGTGTTTCTTAATCTGTTGGTTTAATAATATTTATTTAGATGTTTAGAATTGAAGTGCTTTATACACTCCTTAATCACTGATTTGGATCCACACTAGTCATGTCATTAAGTCTAAACAGGAGAATGTAATGAGTGCTCAACCAAAGACATGTAAACTCATGGTCAGATGCCAACTGTTTTTACTAATGGAAAATAATTAACTACTTTTAAAATAATTATGGTGACCCATTTCCTGTCCAGAAAGAGTAAATTTGGTTGTTAAATTTCCTGTACCATTTTTCTGGATTTTAAGATTTCCAGTCTTTAGCGCCCAGAGATATGTGCGTATTTCTAGGAGCTGAGCATTGCTACAACCACTTGTAAAATTTGTCAGAGACCATAATAAATGTTGGCAAATATTTCAAATATTTCTTCAGTTCCATCTATGAAAATTAGCTAGAAATTATGCCTGCCTTTTCTGTCTGCCTTGGATCTGCTACTGCAAAAATAATGGCCAGCTGAAAATACAACATCATAATCTTCACAACCAGGAAATGCTGAATACCAGATTTCATTTGTCAGATCTGTGCAACATTTCTGTTATTTTTGATGAATGAGTTCCCTGTAGAAACAGGCCTTTCAGTCAGTTTGTGCATGTCTAATAGCTCTACTACCTGAAGTTGTTGTGTGTTTGTACCTGACACTGTGCCTAGGAGTTGTTATAAAATCAAGGGAGGTGCCTATGTGCAGAGTTTAATCTGCAGGCTTGGACCACAAACCTTTACAAATAACAATAATTTTCTTCTGAATGGTCTCCTTGTTGAATATTGAAAGTAGATGTCTAATATGTACTTCCAAAAACTTTAGAAAGTAAATCATAATTAAAAACAACAAAAAAATGCTTCGGAAGAATCTAAAGAGCTAGGTGAAGTGCTGAACAGGATAAAAATGTTATGGTTAGCTTTTTTCTACCTTCTCTTTGGCTTCATATAGAGGTTTTCTTTGTAATGAGGTATTTTTCCTGTTGTACGTCCTGTCTGGTTCTTTCAGAATCTCAGGAAAATTTTCTATCATTTTCATTCTTTCTGTCAGGTTTATACAATTAAATAAAGATTTTCCTTTTCAAGGCAGTATTTTGGGCATGCAAACCTTACATCATACTCTGGATGCTTACGTGCTACTAAAATATAAACAGAACTTGCTGACCAGTTTTTCAGGCTTGGAGAGAGACTTTGAGCAGAATTAAGCCTGATTTAAAAGTCAAGCCAATAGTATGTGAAGACCCAGAGGATCTATAATAGAATATAATATAATGGTTGCTTTGGGTATTCATTATTATTTTGTTCTTTCATGAGAAAGGTAACAGCAAAGTAGGCTCCTAATTAATTTTTTTTACTCTTTTTTTTTTTTTTTTTTTTAGCAGAAAACTGCAGCTATATTCAGGTGTTCAGAAATGGTAAAGGCTGTTCACTCTCAGAGTGCATGATTTCAAATTGTCTTCAGGGATTTTCATCCACAACTTTCTGATTTTTTTCTGCTACTCAATTACAAAAATGTTATTGGATTTGGGTCGTGTTTATATTTTAAATTGTTTTCAGTCATTTTTTATTTCATGCCTCCAGCTGATCCTGTCTCCTCACCTCTCTGCCTATATTTTCAGCCCATTATTTGCTGCTTGATATATTTCCATTTTGACAAGTCGCAAACTTGCAATTAGTGCACCGTAATGTGAGTATGTATTCCGGTACCTGTAGTCTGAAGAGTCATGGTACCATACTCCTTGGAAACATAAAGCTCTAAAAGTCAAGTTAATGTAAACTTGGTATTAAAAGGATACACTAAATCTGCCAAATTCTTATAACTCTAATTGTGTGACTGAAATTAAATTAGATATAATCTGTATTTTGATTATTGCATCTCCATTTTGCTGCCTACATGAGTGAGGCACATGGGGATAAGGAAAAGTTAATTACACTTATGTTTTCGTAGAAGAAAGTAGCTTTCAGGTTGGTTTTAGTGTGTGGGAGATGAGTGGATAAGAGCATCTTGTGTATCCTTATTTACTGACTGTTGTAAGATTGTTATGCTGCTTCTTGCTGGCATCCCACATTGCAATTTCTTTGAATTAGAATGTCATGGGTTTTTTATAGTCAGTAATTGAAGGAATATAATTTTTTCAATGTGTTAATGTTTTGTAGGAAAGTTAGAGTACTTCCGCACTGTAGCTTGCTGGAAATGTAACACAGAGGTGTGTCAAAGAGATTTCCATTATGTCATGGACAAATAAAAGCAGAAATAATAGAGGATTTGAGAGGACAGATGGCCTTTCAAAAAAATCCTTTTATCCTTAATGATGCTTCTTTTTCTTTGTACATCATATGATCATAGAATCAGAGAATGATTTAGATTGGAAAGAACCTTAAAGATCATCTGGTTCCAACCCCCTGCTATGGCAGGGACACTTTCCACTAGACCAGGTTGCTCAGAGCCCCATCCAGCCTGGCCTTGAACACTGCCAGGAACGAGGCATCCACAACTTCTCTGGGCAACCTGTTCCAGTGTGTCACTACTCTCACAGTAAATAATTTCTTCTTAATAGCTAATTTAAAACTACCCATTTTCAGTTTAAGACTATTACCCCTTATCCTATCACTACAGTCTCTGATCCCTCCCCATCTTTTCTGTTCACCCCCTTTAAGTATTGGAAGGCTCATATAAGGTATCCCTGGAGCCTTCTCTTCTCCAGGCTAAACAACCCCAAATCTCTCAGTCTGTCCTCAATGGGAGGTGCTCCAGCCCCCTGATCATATTCATGGCCCTGCTGTGGACCCACTCAAGCAGGTCCATGTTTTTCTTATGCTGTGGACCTAGAGCTGAAAGCAGTACTCCAGGTGGGGTCTTGAGAGCTGATCAGAGAAGCACAATCACTTCCCTTGACCTGCTGCCCATGTTTCTTTTGATAACCCAGAAAACAGTTGGGTTTCTGGGCTGCAGGCACCCACTGCTGGCTCATACTCAGTTTTTCATCCACTGTTATCCCCAAGTCCTTCTCCTTAGGGCTGCACTCAATCTATTCATTGCCCAGCCAGTATCCATGTTTGTCATTACCCTGACCCAGGTGCAGGAACTTACTATGTTGAACTTCATGAGCTTTGCAGAGGTGCACCTCTCAAGCCTGTCAAGGGCCCTCTGGATGGCATCTCATCCCTCTAGATTATCAACCACATCACTCAGCACTCACACAGATTTCAGAATCAATCACAGAGATCAGCTGAGAACTGTTACTCTGTGGGTTTTTTTACACCTCAGGTCGCTGTTCTTTCCCTTTAAATGGTCAAGTAAGGAAGAGTTTAAGAAAATGAGAAGGTATGGCTTCTGGTAATCTGTTCTAGGGACATCCTGGTCTAGAATTTGCCTCAAACCTTCTCTGTTTAGCTAAGAACAGGTTGTATGTGTTTAATTTTAATATTTTTGGATTCACACTATCCTCAGACCTTTATTCCTTCTCTTCTAGTTCCTGTCTTATTGTCTTCTTACGTAGCAGTTATTTAGTTCCTTTACTTCAACTTCCTCTGCTTAAACTCAAGGTTCTTCTCTGTGTCTTTTGTCGTATTAGTATGTCTTACTACATTCTTCCCTTCTACTCTTTCACTGAATATTATCTGGTTAGGACATGCACCTTTTCAGTTGGGAATTTCTAAACAACTTGTCAGGTTTCATAGGTAGACTGAATTATAATGATGATGCTTGAGGAAGTTATCACATTTGATAAAATTACTAAGGTTGGTGGCTTATTTTTAGCTTAGTTTCCTATGGAGATTAAGTTTATGTGATGATACTTTTGTCAGAAACTAAGCTTGTTTCTTCCCTACCCTTATGCTCGCTGCTGTTCTCTTTATCATTTGAACTACTTTCTTTTGCCTTTCTCTATCAGCTAGCAAATTCTTTGATATGAAACTTCTAGAAATCTAAATTTGAGTAGAGGATCTGCATTAGGATCTATATTAGGATTTCGTTAGAGGGGAAAGCAGTTTGCAACACAGAGAAGTTCTGTCTTGAATACATAGGTGTTTTAATGTAAGGATGAAAAAATGGTAGGTTTTGGCTGTGTTGTTTTGTTTGGTAGAGGGTTTTGGATTCAGTACTCTGGGCTAGAAAAGGCAGAAGTTTGGTTGGTGCAAGAAAAGTATGTGGAATGTACACTGGATAGAGGGAAGAGCGGGAAAAGGGGATTATTTTCAATTTGTGGGTAAAATATGGGAAAACAAAGATTAATGTTAACAAGAGATGCTGGAATGCTGCATGTCAACCACATGTTGAATATTTTAGTTTACATATAGTTTACATTTAGTTTCTGGAAACTACCCAAATATATTGCTGATGAAGGTAAAACATACACACATATGTGAAGCAGCCGGAGTTTAGAGATTTAGTTTATCTAGAACCAAAACCTAAACCCTAGAGCATTTTGGTTCTCAAGCTTATCTATTCTTATATGTTAAAGATCGTAGCTAACTAATAAAATGCACAATAATTTATTTTTTAGGTAAAAATCCATACATTCTTAAGACCTGTTGCATGCTTCTTGTCGCTCCTTAACACTGAAACATCAAGCTTCCATTGCCTAAAGCATCTATTAAGTATGATTACTTCAGTGTGATATTTAGAGGTGCAAATTTATTGGAGCTAAGTGGTCACGTTCAAACTCTTCAGATACAACATTCCTCTGTTCCAACTTGGTAGAACTGGGCAATGATCTGGCAGTCCCAAACAGGTTTATAAGTTTTATTTTTTCTAAATTTTATATTATAAAACTTCATTATATTTTATAAATAGTTTTGGAGTGTATTCTAAATTATTTTAGCTAAGGTAGGAAGCTACTTATGCCTTTTTTTTTCTTCCATGAGACTTGCAATTTTCTGCTCTGTTCATGTCACTTGCAGTTTTTCGAATGGGCTGTTTGCCAGGCAATCAGCCAACACCTGCAGTAAATGTAGCGATAAGGCAGACTGCTCACTGAAAGACATAAGTCTGTCAGTATCCAAAGAGAAGGATAAGTTATGGAATCATCTGCATGGTAAGTAATTAACTGATTGGCTAGGTTTACACAGGTGATATCGGCAGAAACCATTATTTGCTGTTCATACTAAACCTAGTATTAACAGCATTTTGCTAAACATTCAGCTGATTCTTTCATATAATTTAATGATTATAAGAGTGTGGCAAGGTTATTAAACTTTTTTTTCTCTTTTCCTTTGTTTTACTGCTGGCTCAGCTGTATTGCTCTCCGTAATTTATTTGATTGCAGAAAGTGAGGCACGGTCTGCAAAAACTAGCACCCAACAGTTCTATATGAAATCATACTAAATCTGCTTAATTTTGATTTTGAAAACTTGCATTCTGTTGGTTTGGTAGGAATTTATTGTTTAGTTCTAGGACAGAATGCATCAGCCTTGAATTTCAATAGAAACAGGTACTATTTTTCTCATGTTTGAGGTCTTTTTCTCTCACATTTGCAGTGTGTCTTGTGTGTACTCGATTATGTCAACAGATCATATTGTGATTATTGACAGAAATGATTGTACAGACAAAATGACAATCCTTTAGTTAAGAAATTCTGAAAAAGGAACTTGACTGTTCCAGGCCTGTAAATAAATTCTAGATATTATTTGCCTGTGTTATTAAAAAAAAAAAAAAAAAAAAACCAACAAACAAACAAAAACAAACAAACAAAAAAAAGGCAGAAAAGCAGTGCAAAACCCTCATTGAAACATTGAAGTTAGGATTTGCACAAAAACATTACAGGAAAACATGATACACAAAAACCTAAGCATAATTTCAGTCAAATCAAGTGTGCTTAAAAAAAACCAAGAGAATTCATCAGGAAAGTCAGAAACTCTTTTCCATTTCATTGATGCCATGGTATCTGCTTCTCTCCAGATTATATAGGGTTTCCCATTGCACTTGAAATATCAAGAGAATGTGTGCAGAAGGGTGGTGGTTCCATAGAGAAATGGGACTGAAGACTTTTCCTGCCCATGTGGAGCAAGGCTTTTAACATCCAGAATGAGTTTTGCCTATATGCCTCAAAATCTAAGAGGTAGGATCAGACCTTTTTTGCCTAGATATTTTTTGCATTGTAGTCAAAATGAGGGCAAAGATGTTTAACCTAGCTTTCTAATGAGCAGAATACAATGTGGCATTTTCTCAAGTCCAGAAGTTTAACAAAATTTCCACTTGTTTAGACTGTTCTTTGAGTGGATGGAAGTCTTCCTTAAGCAAGTCCATGATCATTGGAAAAGGGAAGGCAGTACATTCTTTCCCCCTCGCTGCACCACCACCACCACCACCACCACCCCCAAATATGGCTATACACCCATGTATACATAGTCACAGTACATGTCACAGATAATTCCTAAAGTTTATCATGAAATGATAATTGCACAGGATTTGACTTGCGCAAATGTTACAATCACATGGGCAAATTTTTACCAGAAAGTTAATTATATTAAAAATATGTTTGTTGACTTTTCTTTTTCTCTTAATAGGGCATTAGGAATAATCTTGAGTTACCAAAATGATTTTTTTGTTTGTTTTACTTTCTTCCGTGGAGTAGAGACAGTTTGTCATGGGTGTATAGTTGTGGGGTTTTTTATTCAGAAAGGAAGGAAAACAGAAAAAAAATATTGAGCTAGTAGGAGTGGTTATGATAGCAATTGTTACTATTTAAAAGGATCTACATTTGATTCTGATTAAACTTATTTAGCAGCTGCCAGTCTGTATTACTTGAAGAAAACCGCCTACTAGCAAAGAAAGGAGTTGTCTCAGAAAATCATTGTGGAAGCAGGGTGACAGGAGTAGAAATCTGAGCCTGAAACAGAAACAGACAACAGCACTGCTATATACTACATTCTCCATCTCCTGTATGTCCCTTCCCACAGTATAAATATTTGACTTTCCTGTTAGCTGTGCTTGGTTTAGTACAGATTTGTATCAAGACTAAAGGGCCATTAGTTCCTGCTTTTTTCTTTTTTGGTTGTTTGGGGCATTTTTTTGTTGTTTTCTTTGGGGGTTTTGGTTTTTTTTTGTTTTTTGTTTGTTTTTTTTCTTCTGGTGTCTAGTGCTAAATCTTAAAGTTTTTCCATCTTTACTTAAGAGGTTTCCATGATGTCACTGTTAATCACACTTGTGTTTGCAGCAGGAACGGCAGTACTGCAACTTAAACATAAAGCATATGTCCTCATTACCTTCTTAAGGTCTTACTTTACAGGACTGTCTGCAAGTGCTACTATAGGCTTAGAAAAGGATACACTGTGAAGATGCAAAAAATTGGTATTATCTCTGGATCTTGTAATTTGACGTTCCACAGCCCAAATGATTATGCTCTAAGAAAACTCTGGTTTAAATGTCTGAATCATTTCTCAGCTCTGTCTCTGCTTTACAAATAACCGAAGTATGCCTGGTCATTGCACTGATTACTCAGAATGTCAGACAACTAAAGGCATGAAATTCATGGTCAGGAAAATATGGGCTTATTCATTTAATGAAGTGCAACATGAATGGTTTAATTTTTATACCTGTGTGTTTCTAAGATGTTGCTAATAGACCTGATTAGCAGGTAAAGACCTCTTGGAAGAGGCCTGGAAGTCTAAGAGGGAGACAGGACTATGCAGAAAGTACCAAATGTGGTCTTACAGAGAAGCCACAATCTGCCTTGAGTGGATTTCAAGCATACGCTTTTTAACATACATAATTAAAGAACAAAACCAAAACTGTTGTGGGTTGTGGTTGTTTTTTCTTTTTTTTTTTTCCCCCAAGATATTTGCTTCCCAAAAGCAGCTTTATATTCCAAGAGTCACCAGATGCATTATCTCATTTTAGAAGCATTGGCTGACCCTTTCTAGATAACACTTCCACAGTGACACAGATGTCAGCCCCTGACAATTGGTTACCGTGGAAATGTAGTGTGATTGCACATACATAACTTTGGGAATGCAACAGTAGTCTGATTATCCATCATCTACAATAAATACTATTGTGCCATATCATACGGTTTATGTAAAATACTGAATGTTTGAGGCTTAGGCTTAAAGACCTGGTATTCAGAAGCAAAGGACATAGTGTATTAAGGTTCTTCTCTAAATTTAGACTGTTACAGTAATCTCATCCGAAACAGGTAAAATTAGCAGTTTGCTTAAAATGGTTTCAATTTTTTGGTACTGAAATCTAGGAAGTGACTGGTTATACAGAGATTTCTTGGAGATGCTACAGACATAAGAACTATGACTAGAAGCTGAGGAGAACATCACAGATAATTCTTAAAGTTTATCCTGAAATGATAATTGCACAGGATTTGACTTGTGCAAATGTTACAATCACATGGGCAAATTTTTACCAGAAAGTTAATTATATTGAAAATATGTTTGTTGACTTTCCTTTTTATCTTAATAAGGCATTAGGAATAATCTTGAGTTACCGAAATTATTTTTTTTTGATAGTTTGTTTTTCTTTCTTCCTTGGAGTAGAGACAGTGTTTGTCATGGGTGTATGGTTTACTTGAAATCTCTTACTGGACAGAAAATTTATGTTTTATAAAACACCACAGACAATTGTAACAGGATACAAATAAAAATAAAATTTGGGAAATTTTGCTGAACTTGGAAACCAATGCCGATTCAAACCTGGGCTCACTATGCAAATCTACAATTCAGGGAGATTATTTTAGTGAGTTCTGTCACAAAACACCACTGTATATCCCTAGGGAAAGAAAACACAGTATTTCAATTCTTTCTCTCAAGGCACATGGCCTAGAAAATCTCAGAATTAACAAGATCTGTGCAAAGCCACTGTAATTTTTGATAAGGGCCTGACATTTAAGTTATATCTCTTTGAAAATGTGGAATTTCACATGCAAAATGTATTAAAGCACCATTTGCTAAGTCCAGATAACCTGTAATGCACTGACATTAATTCACCTTATTTATTAACTGAAGAAGAAGATGACCCATTCTTTTGTCTCCTGCAGAAAATAATCTACTGGCCACGTAAATAAATTATACTGAATTTCAGTGAATGATATGGAAATGTTTGTTTATTTATGGTTCCTAAAACTTCTCAAGATATTGTTTCTTTCTCCATCAATTTTAAGACTAACATTTTAAAAAGAATTCTGAACTGATGACCGCATACTTTACTTCCATGTTCTTTTTAGTTTACAATCTGAGAGCAATAACCCACGGGAAATGTTACTGAAATAAACTTGAGTTTATAATCTATCCCAGTGGATGAGTTCAGATGGAATATTGTTTGTGGCATTTAGGAAAAAAAAAAAATCATTAGATAAATGTTAGTAATATAGACATTGACTTTGGTGGAAGTGCTTGATATACTGCTAAGCTGTAATTACACTATAATCAACCATGAATTATTTAGTTGCAAATGTTAATATTCTGTCATTTTCAAGAGTATTAAGTTGACCTGATTCCATGCACCACAACTCTTTGGGCCCAGCCATCTAGCCAGTTTTTAACCTAGCAAAGAGCATGTCTGTCCGTGCTGTGAGCAGCTACATCTAGGTGTATTTTTCAGCAATGTACTGGAATACATGGCAAATCATAGTAGGAAATATCTCTACATGTTCTGTCAAACACCTACTGCTCAGGTTAAAAAAGCCCAAAAATAACTCCTGAACTTTTCTCCATAGATAAACCATATCTTCTGCTGGAACAAAGCAATACAGTGTTTGCAAAAGTGATCTAAGTCTGGTCCTCTGTGAATAAGCAGTTGGTGTAGAATATATGGTGGCTGTAAAAAATTCTAATGTAATATTGACATCCCAAAAGTAATTTAAAATATTTAATTAACTTTAGACTAAAATCACCAGCGTTTTGACAAGTTACATTGTAACACTTACTGACAACAGTATCTGGCAGACACCAACTAGAAAATTGATATATGAGTGTTAACTTCATAGCAAATTTTTTTAATCAGAATTTGTTTTTTAAAACTGTTGTTTTAGCAGATGTTTTCAGTTCATCTGTAGTTCTGAAATATCAGTGTAGTTGAAAAGAGAAAAGCCTTTATTTAATAGAGTCTTCACACTTTCTTTTGGAGGCTATGGTTTTATGACATTATGGACTACAGACTAGATGAGCCTTTACCAGTTTCACTTAGAAGTGTGTCCACAATGGATGACTCTGCATTACATAATCCAATGTATCAAATACCTGCCTCTGGGGAAAACCTCTCAGATGTCCCTCTTTTATATAGGTGGGTTTCAGAGTTATTCTTAATCAAAAAATATTTCTTTGCTTAGGGAGCAGAGCTTCTGAGGTGGTCTAACTGACAAATCTAGATATGTGGTCACAGGTAAATTTCCTGTTGGATTCAGCTCAAGTAAAATCAGACAACAGAAAGGTGGGAAAGTAATCACAGGTCAAAAAACTGGTCTAGCAGCTGCTGTAGTTGCTATCAAAGTTTTTAATGCTGATAATATCCTAAGTAAAGGATGGAGGTTGTTTACCATAGCTTTGAAGGTTTACTTTGTACCATAAATAGATTCTCAGCACAGTGACGAGATATTGGCAATGCTGTCATTTGGAATGAACTCCAAATTCTACTTCCTTTTTGTCCTGATCACAATTTTAAGTTAGTTTCTGAAAGTGAAGAAATCTGGAAGTGTTTATGTTTGAAAACTACAAAATCTTAATCACTTTTCATAACTTGAATATATTATCTTCACAACCAATTTTAATAGATTTAATTAAGCTCAAAGAATAGGGTAGTGAATCTTTAAAGGCTCCAGTTAACTAGAAAATGGCATTATCTTCCTTTCACTCCCCCACACTGCCTTTAATTATTCCCCTTGAATTAAAACTATTTGCTGTAATTAATTCTTTTGTTGCAGAGGCGCCGCTTTATAGAGTAGTGGGAAATGCATGACTATTACACATGAAGACAGTTCATCTCATAACTAATTTCTGAAGACATATGACTGAATATAATAAAAGTTTTTGCTTATAATAGACCTATTTTAACCCCAGAGGAAGTGGGGACTATTGAAGTTCATGGCATGCTCATTGTAAGAGGGAATTAAGGCCTTAAATCTTCCTTCCCTTCATTACCCTCCCACCTCCAAAACCCTAAACGCAAAATATTTTGTTAAATGGCTACCTTAAAAAATGTAGGTGATAAGGTGTAACTTAGTACATCAGGCTTGTCTGAACATGGATTAGTGTGGTTCCTCATTTGCTGTTTGAATTAATTATTTTTCATAATATTTATTCTGCACTTAAAACTTAGCCTCTAAACTTAGAGTTTAGCCTTTCAGGCAGAATGGAGAAGGACAAAGGTACCTGAAGAGTACTCTGTAAATAGTGATAGTTGAACAAATTTAATACTTCAATAATTTGCTAAAGAGAGACCGGCACAACCATCGGCTCCTTTTGCTGCATGATTATTTTTTTGGCTACTTACCAGTCATTGCATATCAATAAATACAGTTGAAAGATTGTGGTTATGGAAAGAGTTATGAACCTAAATTCATGGGGGTTGCACTTACAACTTTTCTCTTCCTTCTTGTCTCAAAAAAGTAATTTTCAATGTTAATTGATCTTACATGGATAGGATTACATCATCATCATCATCAGTAACAACAAATATATGCAGGAGTGTAAATTTCTGTAAAGGAAGGGAACTCAATAGAGAGTTAGCAGATTTAGAGAAAAATCCATTATTAATTTGCTTGGAGACTGTGAAAAGTTTCAATCTTTTTAAGGAGGAAAAGGTACACCGATTTCATTTTTAATTACAGAATTGCATATTGGTCCTAAATAGTCTTTTTAAAATCCAAAATAACAAAATAATAACTTGAAATAATTTCATGCTACTTTGAAAAATGTTATTTTTGTTGAAGTTTTGTTGAGCATTAAATTGTTAATTTTGTCTGCCCATTAAATATTTTCCTTTTAACAACAGAAATGTAGTTGAAATATGTTTACTAGCTCAATGGTCTAGCTTCTGAGTTACACAGATATTTTCACCTCATATCCTGTGAACTTTGATGATCATGGGTTGATGTGCCTTGGATCAGGCCATAGAAGCTAATCTCTTAATAGTCTCATGGTCACAACTGAATTTGTGAAATTATCATGTTGCACTGATTGGTTACATTCTTACATTAATTAGTATGGTCTTTCTTTTGTGAGAAGGCAAGTGCTATGTAGCTCCAGGTAGGAGAGTGTTGTGGCTTAACCCTAGCTCGTAACTAAACCCCACGCAGCTGCTCACTCACTCCCCTGCCCCAGTGGGATGGGGGAGACAATCGAAAGAGTAAAAGTCAGAAAACTCATGGGTTGCGATAAAGACAGTTTAATAGCCAAAGCAAAAGCCGCACACACAAGCAAAGCAGAGCAAGGAATCCATTCACCACTCCCATGGGCAGGCAGGTGTTCGGCCATCCCCAGGGAAGCCAGGCTCCGTCACACGTAACGGTTACTTGGGAAGACAAATGCCATCACTCTGAATGTGCCCTCCTTCCTTCTTCTTCCCCCAGCTTTATATGCTGAACATATATATGCTGAACATTTATATGCTGATATTCTGTGGTCTGGAATACCCCTTGGGTCAGCTGTCCTGGCTGTGTCCCCTCACAGCTCCTTGTGCCCCCCCAGCCTCCTCGCTGGCGGGTTGGGGGGAGAAGCAGGAAAGCCCTTGGCTCTGTGTAAGCGCTGCTCAGCAGCAACAAAGACGACCCTGTGTTATCGGCACTGTTTCCAGCACAAATCCAAAACACAGACCCATACTAGTTTCTATGAAGAAAATTAACTCTGCACCAGCCAAAACCAGCACAAATAATAATGAATATATCAAGTAAGAATAGTTTATTAATCTCTTCTACAGTGTTAGCTGCTTCAGTGGAGAACCAGTGTTATGTATTCCAGAAAAAAAAAAAAATCTCCTTTGTTCTACTTTCTATTTTGAACTAAGCTAAAAGCCTTTCATGACTACTCTCCTTTTATTATTTACGTATTTCTAGTAGGATTTTGCATTTATTTTAATTTGCATATAAACTGTTTTTCCTCAAACATTTTAGACTCTACGATATAGTAAACTGTAATCCAAACTATATTGCCTATTAGTTGGTTTTAGTGTTAAACATTCTAAACTAAAGCATGCAAGGTCTTTAGTTATGGATCTTTATAGTAAAATCTGTATCACATCAGTTCTGTGTAAATGCTGTGACTCAGCATATGATTGTATGTGATCTTTTTTTATCCCCTAATGTTCACCTGACACACCTCTAGAGTACTAAGTCATCTTAAACACCTTACTTGAAAACAAGAAACACGTTGGTACAAAAACCTCCAGCGTCTGACTCCTGCAAATGCCTGTTTCATGTTTTAAGAGTAAGGGTAGAAATGGTACAAACCACCTTAGTTATTTTCTGAGAAGAAAAATTTGTTTTCCAGAATAAAAAGATAAGTTTAAAGGGCAATAGAAGCCTAACTCCACTGCTCAATAGTGTGGGAAGTTTTGTAATTACCAGTAATGATGGTAAATTTGTCCCAAGTAGTATGTTGAAATTAAAATGAAGATGTAGAAGTTAATGATTATTAACAGAAAATTTGTACCTCACGAGATCTATATGCATATTTTCACTACTGGTGATAGCAATGACTAGTCGAGATCATTAAATTGTTTTTTGATTTTGTGTGTATGCTGGATCCCAGAGACCTCTTGAAACATCACTAAGTTTAAAAATATATAGAGTAGGTACAACCATAGAAGCATTACTAGCACAAGTTAGTTCACATGTTGGGTTTTCTTTTCCTAATGAGATGTGTGTGGAATGATGCTAAAATTAAATGACATGTCAAATACTGCTTGATCATTAGTAGTTTTCATGTGTGTTTGTCTACAGGGGGAGATTTTCTGCTGGGAAATTACATGATTCGGCAGATTGTTTTGGCTGTAGGAACATAAAGGAAATCAATTAGATTTGAGGGCAAAGAGGACAGATTCAGCTTTGGAAGCAGTAACAGCTGACAAAAAGGCATCTTGAGGATTTAGCAAATGGAAAATTAAAAATTATGGGGGGAGGTCTTTAATGATAACATGGAGTTTGTATTTTTTTATTTTATGATGGAGTAGTAGGATGGTACTACTTCAGAGAAAAAAACCCAGAGTTGGTTGCATTTCAAGCAATGATTATAATTAAAGCTGTGCAGGGACATAGCTTACAGCTATACAGACCTTCTGGGAGGTGACAGAGAAGTACAAGATTCTTGCTGGTAACTTAATTAATCTTAATTTTGGGATGGCAGGAGGTAGTCCTGTTACAAAGTTCAAAATAAATGTTAGATTTGCATGTTATAATTGCACATCTTTACTTTCGCTTTTCAAATAGTATCATTCACGTGTCCATATTCTGGGAGTTCACAAAATTTAGTAGGGTTCCATTGCAAAATTTTTGAATGGAAGAGGATTTCTATTGTGGCCGCAGATGTGGGGGTTTTCCCCCCAGATTCTAGTCATCTTATTGAATTAAAATCTCTAGTTAAATATCTAGTGTACATTGCATCAGAATTTCATATATTGTGGTTCTTATGTTTATATTTTTTGCTGATTAACCTCAAAGAATCCTTAACAAATAGGGAGGTAATTTCACCTTCTAAAAAAGCCATTAAAAATAGTTTAAAAAGTAGTTAGACAAAGTCATTTAGATGTCTTAGGTATTCAGTAAAGCTGTTACTGGTTTTAATGTATATTACCAGACAGCAATGCAGTTTGTTAATGGTTTGGGTAGAACTGCCTGTTTTCTTTTAAGCAATCATAAAATTAATGCAACGCTAGATTAGTTAATGGTCATAAGCTACTGCAATAACATGGTTCCTACTTTAAAGTTTTTCTCAGCTACTGGAAGAAACAAGTATTTCGGGTTATTTACTTATGAGTACTTCTTATTCCTCTAGTTTTTTTCCAACTTTTCATGTACATTTCAGTTAGATGCAAAGCCGGTTCATTTAATTATTATTAAAACAAAGATCAAGCAGATTTATTATCCCTTGAATTTAGTTGTTGTGAATAGTTATTGTAAATTACAGACTCAAATGAAAAACTTGATTTGTATAAAAAACTTTGAAAACTTTGATTCCAGTATATTCACATGGGTAATGCAATCTTCTGTACATTGGCAGAGCAATCCAAGTATTTTTACTTCTGACCAACCAGAAGGGAAGGGCTTTAAGGGTAGAATTCCTTTACTTTCGCAGAAAGAAGCTCTGAATAATTCCAGCTGCACCTAGATGCCTGACTTCCCAAACTCTGCCAAATTAATCTCCAGTTGCTGGTAGTACAGGTGACATCAGGAGCAGCAGCATGTATGAGTGCAGCAACAGGGGTAGGTCTGCTTTTGCTTTTGTATCTGGGTATACCATTCCCTGTACCAACCATCTACCCCTAGTTTATGTCACCATCAGCTGTATTACTCCTCCCTGTGTCTGGTTTTATGGGCAGCCCTCTTTAGCTAAGGGTTAGTTACTGATGGTCCTACACCTGGAATTGGTAGAAGTCTTTATATTGGGAATGAGGCATAGTAATCTTCTACTAAGTTAATAGCAAAAATGCAGGAGTGATCTTTAATTTCAGACTTTGGACAGCATCTTTTTTTTTTTAGCTTTGATCTTTACAGTAGGTGCTAGAGAAGTTCTTTTAAAGGTTTTTTAAAGATAAGATTCATCAACTTTAACCTGGTTTGAATTCACAGACACTAATTCTAAAGAAAAAAAATAATCATAGATCCAGATTAAAGGAGTCCAAAATTGCTTCAACTGTTGTTATTTTGAACCTTTTAATTGGTTGTATGCTTTCTGTTACCTAATTATATTGCATTAGATAAGTTGTGATTTCCTTTTTTTTGCCTAAATACATCAAAAGATGAATTGCTGGAGAATGTTGCCTATGAGTATAATGAATTTATGAGCACTGTGAGTGGTTAATAGCTTTACAAATCACACTGAGAAAACCCAGAATTTATTTCAACACCTCATTGGTTATCCTTGCTAAGCCAGCAGTTTGCATATTTTTTTTTTCCTTCTGTCAGCTAAACTAGTAACAGACGTACTTGCCTTCTTCATGTATTAATATGGCTTTGCATGGGCTTACTTATTATCAAAATGAAAATAGATTTTTGGTACATACCTAGTTTTTGCATCCAGTGTGCTTTTGTGTTATACCATCCTTTCTTGTTTGCAAAACTGCTGGGAATCTTACAGAAACTTAGAAATACATTTTCAGTGAAAATGAGGTTCAGGAAAACACAGATACACTTTCTTCCTGAAAAGGAAATAATATGATGGGTGACACAACAATTCAATAGATCTAATGAATGAGAAGAAAACAAGCAAATGGACTTTCTGACAAGCATCTGTGCATATGATCTTACCCGTGTTACTGCCCATCATCTGGCTGCTGAAGGGCAGTAATCTGCGCTCACAGCAAGATAAAATGGGTTAGTAGAGAAGCTGCCATGTTTTGGTTGTACAACCAAACCTGGAATTATAAAATGTTTTTAACAAAGGATACACATGGTGGAATTTATAGCACTGGCCCTGAGCTATAGCTGTCTTCATGATACCTGTGGGTGTACTGCAGTATCTTTTCCCTATGCTGCTGTCATGTGGACTTCACAGCTGTATGCACAAGGTAAAAGTATGTGTGTAAAAACACAATTAGATTGCTGTTACAATGTATGGGAGTAGAGAGAGGTTTTTCGTGCTTTATTATAAACTCCTCCTGGTCTTCACTCATGCCGCCTGCGGTGGAGAGCCATAGGCAATCAGCGCTGCTTTACCCATGGGGAGGACCATGGCTACTGTTGCATCAGTTCTCAGCTGCGCTTTGTTCTTTTCTGGGTGTAGCATGAGGTGTGCTTTTCTCTTGGCAGTTCATGAAATCTTGGTGGCAACAGTCGCACAAAATGGTGCTATGAAGAATAAAAGAAGACTTCAGATGTATTCTTCTGAAACATTTGTGCATATGACTGGGAGGAAGACCCATTTGAAACAGCTCATTGGTCAGTCAGACACTGTGATTTCAAGTCATTGCTTATTTCAGAAACGTATTCTGGGTGTTATAAAGGAAAATATCAACGCCAATTGTGGCTAGTTTGTTGGGTTTTTTTTAACTTTGCTGATTCAATGTATCAAGGAGATAGGGATGGAGGTTTGGAGAAATATTTGCGGGTTTGATTGAATTTTTAAAAGTTTAAAAAATAATAGGTGAGGTTTTGGTAATATTAAAGCAAGAGTTTGTTAGAAAAGTGAGTATTTTAACAACAAAAACAAAAAAATTTCTCTGTAAGGGAAAAAACTCAGTACATTTCAGTGTTACTGTCTTTACAGGTCTTCATGGAAATATCTCTTGAGTTGAGAAGGTACTGGGAGGAGGAGCGATGAAGTATCTGTTTTCTATGTATACACTTTCATTAATCTAGAGACTTTTTCCTTCAGTTAGTAATATGAAAGGAGATACTTAATTACATTTGAGCAGGTGAATACTTCATAGTTAGTGTCTTAGTAAATACAGAGTAAAGCCAAAGGGCTGTAATAGGCGGAGGGGCAGCCAGTGTTCTGAGGATACACTTGGCTTTTGAGGGACAGTGGCCTCTAGGAAAGAGCAAATACTGTTATTTCTAGCTTTCCATTAATTTTGATGGATGTTCTTGTGAGACAGATTTTCTTGTCAAATGGATGTGTTAGATCCAATCCCAGAGCACAATCATTTCGAATGACTGGAAAATGAACAGCTACAAAAACACCCCATCATTACACAGTTGTTAAATCTCCATCATAATCTGTTTTCATCCATGATATCAAATAGACAGAAGTACTTTTCTCTTACCCTTTGACCATTTAATTTGGATTGGGTTTTTTTCTGAGTTGTTTGACAGCAAAAGTTAACTTTTTCATATGGAAGTACTAAATTAGATTCTGTATTCATAGAACACATGAGCAAATACTTAATAATTTTTAGGCACATAATTTAAATGCAAATGACTCCTAGGCTTTAAATGAATCATGTGCTTTACTAAATAAGTGCCAAAACAGTGAGCAGGGGCATGAGAGGTGGGAGGAAGCTGTTCTGTTAGAAACATATGTTAGCTCTTTCCATGGTCTTAGGGCTGACTAACACAGTGTACTATATCATGAAATAATAAATTTTAATTGTTTTGTTTAAAACATGGCAAATTTGTGGAATAAACATAATTTATGTAAAACTGCTGTATGAGGCAGGAGGATGTGGACAGTGGGAGGACTGGATAGATTGTATTATGAGGTCTAGATTAAAGCATTCCATTTAATGAAAATTAAATTTCCAAGAAATATGGTGATTGTTTATAGAAATGTGATTAACATATTGCTTGTAATGCCTACCATTGGGAAAAAAACCACTTGTAATAATATTATAGCAAATGAAACTAAATTATTGGGTATTTGAAGGGTTAGAAGCATTGTGTGTCCCAGTTAATTGGCCAGATTTATCTTTTTTTTAAAGAAGTTAATTTCTAGCATGTTATAAAAAGATAAAAAAGCTATACTTCAAAAAAATAAGCAAACAACAAAACCCTTCTGAGTTTGAGTATATTTAGAAAATACTAGGAGAATTTAGGATACAAAGTTAAGAAAAATATTTTTCAAAAGGTAAGTAATTATTAGATTTTTTTTATATTCTAATACTAAAAAGAGTGACTGACTCAGCTCAAGGTTAAAAATACACCAAATTTAATACATTCAAATTAAATCAGTTTTAAAATAGAATTTATTAGTTAACTGCAAATGTATTTACAAAGGCTAGGGAAGTGACTGTACCAGTTTACTTTACACCTTGAAAGCAGCAAGGCAGTACTTCCGTCAGTTTAAATTTACAGAGGAAATCTTCATTCAGGTATCGCAGGTCAACAGTTCCAGTTCATGCTCACACCAGGTGTTACCACAAATGTTTTAAAACATGGCCCTTCAGTTAACAGTCCATTAAAACAATTGTATACCCAGTCAGTCCAAGAAATATCCCTTCCTAATTTTCTACCTAAAGAGCACTGTTTTCTCATTTCCTCTGAAATGCAGGAGGTGATGATGGCCTCTAGCAGCTTTGTGGTACTGTGTAGTAACAACATGGAAAAAGCCTATGTAGTTCTTTGAAGAGGATGCTGAGTCACGGAGATGAACCATAAAGTAATCAAGATAGGTAAGAAAAGTAGCCATGCAGAGACTGATGGTTTAAGATCTGCCATGCCACCAAGTTTTGGGGTCAAATGAAGGCATGAAGGTGTGAAAAGGAGCATGAGACTGGTGGAAAGTGAAGGTCCTACATGTAAGGGATTTTGAGAACAGAAGATGCCCCAGCATGTAGAATATATGGAAAGGTGGTCATGAATTTGAGTCCCTAGTGGTAAGTGTAGGTGATGAAGAATGTGAAGCAGTAGTTAATTTTAAGGTTATCTATCCGTCACTGATAGGAAAACAAGCAAAGAAGTAGAAAAAGAAGAATACAAGTCTCTAACTCTTTGTGTAGTAGAAATGATGCCTACAAGAGGAACAAGTAACCTTTTCAGGAACTGTAGGAAACTCAGTTTCATTACAGCTTCCTCTGAGAACAGAGGAAATTCTCTAACAGATGGTTTGGCAATAGTTAGGGGCAAAACAGTAAGGCATACTGCTTAACTTCCAAGCTCAAGACTACCTCCAGCATTATATCAATGGAGGCCTCACCAGAGCCAGCTGCTAATGAGTACTTTTTAAATTTCAAACAAGACATCTCTGGATTTGGCTAATTTTCAAACTATTGGAAGAGAGGGGGCTAATATCCTTCACCACCCTCCTTACTCCTCATCATCTATCTCCTTCTCCTGTTCCCAACCCTTATGCTTGTCCAATAGCACAGTAAGCAAATTTTAAACACTTGCCCAATATAAGGTTTATTTTGTCTTCTGTCCTCCCCACACTGTAACAGAAGTAAACAGGTTAGTTTTCCACTCTCACAGTGAGAGAGATTAGTTTTCTGTTTGAAAAAAATTACTCCAAACCCACCTTTGAAAAGCATGGGGAGAAGAGGAGGTAAAAGAGAGTACCTGGAGTGTCCCCATTTCCAGGGCAATGAGCCATTCTGAAGCTGTCTTGTGAAACTCTGTCCAGAGGCAAATGAAAAAGGATGTACGTGTATCAGAGAGATCTCCGAATGCTATATACACCTCTCCCTTCTGGCTGCTAGCTGCAGAGAGTGGTGTGTGTTAGCTGCATGGATCATTTGCTTTTGACCTTGGCAACAGTATTTTTTACAAGTTTCCAAGAATAGTTCTAAAACAAATCTACTTCATTGCTTCTGACTCCTTTATAATGCACACAAATCACAAGAATATGATAAATGCCTTTAGTTTTTCCAGCACTGTTTTCTACTTTTCTTTTTTTCAATATAATAAACACTTTTATTTTGCAATTTTATCATGCATTTGAGTTCTGCAGGTGTTTTTCCTGTATACCTTAATATATGTCTGAATCAAGGGTAATACAATTGCTCTTGATGGTCAGAAACGTAGCTTAGCCCATATAGAATGGTCAATTTGGTATTCCTGTAGGCATTCACTCACAGCTATGATGGCTGAGCTTTTATTTTTTAATAGATGTGGTTGTATCAACCACTTCACTGCTTTCCACTTTTTTGTGACAAATGCCGTGAAGATGTACTTACTTTAATTTTCATTAGAGGGACACTGTCAAGGTTGCATAGCCTTGAAATTATCCCAGTTTGAAAGCTGTTCTTTGTTCTATCTATTAGCATTTTTTCCACAAGTGATCTCTGAAAGAATACTTCCCTCCAGCATCTTGTTTCTACCTTTATTATAGGTACTCCTGGAAGTCTCTAAGTTTATTGTTGTCCTAAATGCATTATTTTTATTTTTTTTATTTGGAGTGGTAGCTCTTCTAAATGTACAAAACATCTTGCATATACCTAGACTGGTGCGGCAATACAAGTGTTTCTCATGTCTATATTTTCTTTTTTGTTTCTTCTTTGTGTGATTTTTAAATGCATCTCTTCATAGCTAAAGGGAGTGCTTTCCTATTCATGATTTTTTTTATTATTTTTCCTCTATTGAAAAGTGCTTGAAAGAAAAATTGGCAACTGTGTGTTATGGCTAGATAATAGGTCAAAAGTGATGTAGAAAAATCATGACTGCTGCTACAATGCACAGCCCTCAATGGTAGTTTACCTTGTGGGAGTGATGCTGATGTGGGACATACTGTCATCAGGATAGCATTTGTTGAATGTATACCTTCCATGTAAAAAAAGCCCAGAGGTAATAGGCTCTCCTATTTCAGGATAAGCTCTCCACAGGGGGTGGTGAAAGAAGGTTCCACATTAGCAGCCTTGAAAGTCCTCTAAGTGGCTACAGAAGAGTGTCACAACTAGGCTTGCGTTTTTCCAGAGCATGTGGGTCAGGGCACTTGAACTGCTCTGAAAAGTAGCTTTAGATGACTAGACATCTAAGACAGATGAAAAGGAACAATTTAATACCACGGTAAAAAACTCTGGTTTGTGAGGAGTTTCAGGGATGCTCAGAAAATGATGCGTCCTTAGAAGAAAACTCATGCTTCCAGACAGGATTCAGACCTTGGGATGCATCTCATGTGTTGGCTTCATATGTATACTAAGTGGGTAATATGGGACAAAAACCCCACTTTTTAACTTTACAGAAGGTCAGGAAATTAGATGTATGGTCTGTCTGGCAGAATGCCAGAGGATCCTCATGCCTGAAACCAAGTTTTCTGCGTTATGTAAAATTCTGTTGTTGTGGGTGGTTTAAATTCCGCTCCGACCTAAAATCTCTTGTAGTCTGGGCAGAAGGAGGAACTTATTTTTTTATTTCCTTAGCTTTTAGATTTGTATCTTTTTTTTTTTTTTTTGGTCTTCAATGCTTGGACTTTTAAGAAAAAGCAGAAAAGAGTAGATCTGTTTCTGGGGAAAAAAACAGAACAAAACAAAACAAAACCCCCCAAAACATAATAAGAAAGTGACAGAGAAAAGTGAAAGAAGAAATTAATGAGGGAAGCTTCAGTTGTTCAAGGACACAAAGTCTTGTTAACGTTAAATACAACCTGTGAGTTTATAGCAGAATTCAGACTGATTTTGGATCAGGCATTTTGTCTCAATTTGTCTCCTTGATTTTTTACACAGATTTTTTTCAATAATTCTAATAGCTGTGTTCCATTAAACTTATGGAAGGTTTGCTTATGCAGACCTCAGAACCACCTAGAAATTATTAAATCTGAATAAATGGAAATATCTATGGAAACTGGTCTTACCTAAATGGAAATTTGGATTGTGAAGTTTCTGTATAAAATACATGTGCTGTCAGAATATAATATTCTATTTTCCAAGTAAAACATGATCACAGTTAAATTCCTGGAATTATGGTTTCATGATCTTACTGTTCTGCTTAATGCTGTGCTGGCTAAGAACTTATCTGACCTGCAAAAATGTCATCATTTTAGTCTTGGTTAGTATTTAGTGCTCATGTATGATGGGACTGCCACAATTTAAAAAAGCAGTCATATCAGCACATCAGATGTAGAGGCAACAAAAAAAAATAATAATAAAAAAAAGGGTGGTTTGTTTGGTTGTTTTTTTTCATGAACCCCAGAAAAAGCAGTTGAAGAAACTGCATCCGTTTCATTGAGAGCAGGATTTTTTCAAGATCATTTGCTGGAGATGCTCAGAACTGCAATCAGTAAGGGAGATTGCTCCCTGTCCTCCTACCCATGGCATTTTCCATCACTTCAGTCAACCAGGCAGCAGCACAGACAAACTTGGGCAGGCAGCGAAACATACAAAAGACAGGGAGAGATGCTAACATTTTTTCCAACCAGAATTTCACAGGGTTTATTTTTTCTATTTATGTGTTCCAAGTTTTATCATCACATTAACTTCCAAAATACCTTTTGTTTTTACATCTGGAAAGACCTTTTAATTGTCTTTGAAGAACTAAACACAATGGGGCATGTTTGTCTTCCAGAAATGTAGTACTTTCTCTGTCAGAATGACACATAACCTAAGATTATAAGATGACCTGTGGAAAGATGAAAGAACATACCTCTCTATTTCATGCAATTTTTATTGTCCTAATTAATTATGAGGCTTCACAAGATGGCAGAGCTGATCTAATGAATCACAGCTGTCAGACTTCCCATTTCTCTTTCCATATAAACCATCAGCTGCCTTCTGATGCTAAACTCCATGCTGTTTTTTTCCTTTGCAGTGACTTTGGTGCTCATTTGACTCCTCAGTGGATGGATTATTCTTGCTAAACTGTCAGGATGTTAACCTAACAAGAGGGGCAGATTGCTTTATTTGAGGTTCATGAGTCCATCTGACTCACCTGAGAGGTGAGAGAACTGCCAGAGCTGGTCCGTGTGGCATCACGAGGCTCTAGGATGTCCCTGTGAGTGTCAGTGTGCATTTAGACCAATGCATTTATCTCAGGAAACTTCACTTGCATGTACTTTGTTTCTTCTTTCTATCAAGTAAATCATGTACAGTGTTTCTAACTACCTCTTTTTGGTTGATTTCCACTGAGCAAAGCAGGTAAGAATGTATTGTGGAAAGACCAACACATATTTAATGCTTTATGAGACACAATTTAATCAGTAAAGCAAGCAAATAATTTGTTTGGTAAGACTAAAAACAAATGAAAAAGAATAAATATCAGCTTAAAGATAAATAAAAGAAAAACTAGAGTTGTTTGGTTTTGGGGGTTTGTTTTTTGGTTTTTTGTGGTTTGTTTTTTTTTTTTTTAACTGTTAATATAATAATACAACAATTGTAGGTCTACTTACCATACTGCTATATTAAATGCTTATCAGTATTTTGTGTGGGATAGCTTTATTCCCAGCATAAAGCAATTTGACTAGAATGACCAATTGCTATTCAGTACTTGTTTACTACAAGTCTGTACTATACTGAGCTATTATATTATCAGATTTCCAGGGCAAGGCCTTCTTGTTTTGACATGTTTCTCCTATAACTTTGTGCTGTGCATGCTACATTCTTCTGGCTGTATAAGTAGCTGTTGACTCTGTGTGTGCATGTGTGTGTGAGAGACCGAGAAAGAGAGAGAGAGATTGAGAAATAGGGGTCAACGAGGGAGAGTGGGAAGGGGAGGGAGGGAGAGAAACATTACCCATAGATGGTACCTAAAAAACAGCAGGGTTCCCAAAAATAGTGTCCTGATAGTTCTGCTTCCTGGCTTGGCAATATGGAAATTGGACACATTATGTACTGTAATCTGGTGATGGTTAATTTTTTATTTGAAAAGGAGACTACAGGTTTGGAGCTACCGAAGAGCTGAATGCTTTAGAATACTGTGTGCAGAGAAGGAATAAAAAGAAATCTATACATCAGAAATGCATGAGCAACCCAGCCTTTACCTGCCAAAATTGACATGTTCTGAGCTCTGTAGACAAAGCATATTCAAACGTACCTGCTGCTTTTAATGAGTCATGAGGTATTTGCTCCAAACTTGGGAATCTGATCAAGTGCTGACTAAATGAATACTGACCATCACAGAGTTGCTGATTAAAGATCTTTTTACTCATACTAGGTTGATCTAATTTGGCACTGGGTGTTTTGGAGACATTTTGGTACTCCTTTTTTCTAGAGCAGTAGAAATGTAAATAGTTCATTATAGCTTTGTGACTGGACTGTAAAGAAGTTACCCTACTCTGTCAGCCACCTAAATAACATGCAAACGTTAGCACAAAACCAAGAAAACCATGATATCCTTCTTCACTGTCAAGTTTCAGACAGAAGTTATTCTCACCTGGTAGCATTCAGTTACTCATATTTACAGTTTTGATGCTGCATATTTTGAAAATAAAATAAAATTATTTTGTCTGTCTTTGCCTGTGTGACTAAAGGGCATTGGAACAGAGTATGGCAATGCCAAAAGACATACTAAGGGACAGAGGCGATACCTGTTAGGAAGAAGCCAGTATGTGGCAAAAGAACTGTACCGATTTTTGAGAGCTGTTAGAACAAGACCATAAGGCAATTGCATTTTATTTTTTTTATTTTATTATTGTTACACAGATACTACATACACCCTGTACTTGAGATCATTGGTATATAAGAATTGATTTTATATTGACATAGTATTGCTTTAGTAGTGTAAATCATAGGTTATATAAGGAAATTAGTGTTGCATCAACTGAAAACTATGCATTGGTATTCCACTATTAACATATCTAGAGGCAGCCTTACATTGATAACAGGGAAAATCAGAATAAAACCTCAAAAAAATTTTTTTGTACATGGAAGTACCTGCTGCTAATGGGAATCTCCTGTCAGTGTAGGGTTATGGGTTTTATGAATTTTTTTATTATTATTTTCTACTTTTATTGCTATGAGTGAATTCTACCCACCAAGAGGCCAGCATTGCTGAGTTTGTTCTAGCTCAGTTGTTGTGGTAGAGCTGTGTTGGGTCATACACAAACGTAATGGCTTTGCGCAGTGGTCGGCAGACAGGGTGAATGAGTTGGTACATTTCATTGAGTCTCCAGTTGCAGGCCACCTATAAAGGACACAATAGTAAGTGCATATAAGTGGAAAATAAGAGACATGAGGCATGCGCATGGGAACATATAGGAATGTCACCCTATGTTCACATCCTGACCTGCAGGCTCAGAGTTTAAGTTAAGAGGACTAGGATGTGCAAGTTGCCCATTTTGTGGCTGACAGAGCTGATGTTCTTGTCCTTGAAAGAAGTGTCACAAAGGACTGGCAACTGTCCTTCTTCTGCCAGTCAGTTCCCAGACTCTTCTGTGACTTTCAGCCAAAGGGAATTTGTGTTGTGTTTTCAATTATATTTTTTTTCTGCTGGCTTCCCCTTTTGTACTTCTTAGTAGATTTTTGCCATTTGCCTCAACTGTATCCCCTGGAAAGCACTGAGGATACTTTAATGTGACGAAGAATCATCACATTAAAAGGTCTGTCATGCTCTTGCATAGCTGTGAAGAAAATAAAAATAAAAGAAAATATAAAAATTAAGAAAATATTTTCAGTATTGTTAATTTCCATTAAATGGTTGAGGATTGTGTATTTGATAGTTTGGCAAAACTTCCCGGAAGTTTTATGGAGAGGTAGTTTTACTGGTGATAATAACATGATGGCTTTTAATTCTATTTTAGCAAACAATGGATTGTATGAAAGAAATCAGAATTGGTCTATACAGCTATAATAGATCTCAGTTACTATTAATTATTAAAATATAAACAAGAAGACTATTGAGTCTTTTTTTAATTGATGCCTCCAGAAGAACAATCACATTGTAAATACAGCAGGACGCAGCCTTAAAAATTACATTATACATTGGTACATCAATAACCTAAGTCCTGCCCTCTCCTCTCCCTTTTCTTTTGGTATGCGGCCTGACCTGAAACAGGAGGGTTACTGATTTTGCTGTGGTAGTAAAGGTCTGACAGAGAACCTTCTGATCCTCTATTTTTTAACCTGTGAGTGGGTAAGTTATCCCCCAATCTCCTTCTTCTCAGGAGAAATTAATTCAGCCCCAGCTTATACAGGAAGAACTGAAATTAATTTCTGTTATAGGTTTCCCAAATGCAAGAGGAGCTATTAAATGACATTCTCATTTCATGGTCTTCTACACAGACTCTTAGCTAACTTCTTTGTTTGCGTGTATATGTAGTTCT
This sequence comes from Falco rusticolus, assembly GCF_015220075.1. Classification (NCBI taxonomy): domain Eukaryota; kingdom Metazoa; phylum Chordata; class Aves; order Falconiformes; family Falconidae; genus Falco; species Falco rusticolus. The sequence goes on along the minus strand of NC_051210.1, from coordinate 14,956,834 downwards.
ATGTTCTTTTAGGAAACTTACTGTTAGATCAACATAGATATGATACCATCTGCACTTATTTCACTTTTCATCATGCTATATCTTACATGTTTGTAAGATAAAGCTGCTCTTGCCTTTGTGGCTGTAGGGTCCATAACCACTACAACTTCCTAAAACTTGCTAAAATCTTCCTTTGTTGTCCTCTCTCACTGTTGATTTTTAGTAGTTCTAGTGAACTACTGGAAGTTCAGTAGAATAACGCCACACAAAAGCAACAATAATGTAGATGACTTCTTACCAGGAAAACAGAAACAAGATAAAGTGTTTCATATTTACACACTGAGAAACAGAAAGAGTGGCCTTTACCTTTTTCTCTTTCTCATTTGCACTCCATTTTGTTTTCTTTAGTGCCTGTATCTGTGAGTTCTGTGATAGCCAGTCAAATCTCCAGTGAGAGTTACTGTGTAAGTACATGACGGCGTAAGAATTTCATGATGTGTTTAAGCATTGTTGAAAATGTATGTATCTATGGAAACTTGTTAAAATAACATACAAGAGGTGATTACACAAGATGGGAGGTGAGGTATAGTCCCTTCAGGCAATAACCTACCATTGTAGTGGCTTGGGTGTAGATCAGACTGCCCCAAAAGCAGCAGCTTTTTTTTTTTTTTTCTGTATAACCATAATAGAAGTATTTGTCTAGTAAGGGAAGACCTTTGCTTCAATCTTGTGAAACAGGGTAACTAAGATGTCTTGTCTGATTTCATCCTTCTCTAGTGAATTGGATGGCCTGAGTGCCATAAAAGCTGTAGGATAATGTATCTGGTGCCTGAAAGAATGGAGTTCTGTTGAGCCATACACCCCAGTCTTGACTTCCTATGTGAATCCCTTCTAAATTTTTTCTTACAACAGCCAAATTGCAAAAAAAAGATACTTTACTACAGTGAAGACTAAATCATATTCCCATGTTCCAACATACCCTACATTGTTTTACCTGATTGTCACATGATCTGGTGATTATAATTTTGTGGCAGTTAGATGTTATATGGATAAGAGGGTAAGAAGCAAGTAAAATCACAACAATATTTGCTTTATATTACCTCATTAATGTTGGATTAATTTTAAATTTATTTATTTCATATCGTCTCCCATGTTTAGGCAGTAGGTTTATTGCAGTTTTATTATGGTCAGTATTGCAAATGGAATCTGTGGAAATACAATGTCATAAACTTAGAGTAACTACTGGAGTAACTACAGTGTAACATGAATACCAGTGTTGAATTGGATTCTGCAGTCAAGGTCTACTTCATTTTAATTGCCATCTGTGGTCATTTTCATCCCACATTAAAGGCAATTGCTTATCCATAACAACATCTGTGAATTGAGTTACAAACACACTATAGCAGTTTACTGATTTCATAAAACCCCTTTGTAGCAAACCTTTGCCTATAACAGTTAACATTGTTATGGCCTAAGCTAGATGCATGATATTATACTTAAACAATACATACTGCAATGTTAGGGCTTATTTTTTAAATGAGGTAATCCTTTACCCAACGAGAAGATCAGGAATTAATTCAGCTGTCTTCAGAACAGATTCAGGTGTAGTGATTTTTTTGTGAGGGTACTGAAGGATCAGTATTAAGCAGGGTCTGGTCCGATATAGCAGAATGTGCAACCTTTCGGTAAGGTTTATTGGTTGTCCGTCTGTTTCCACAGGTAAAATTTGTTTATCCAGGCATTTTAAGGTCATCTGTACTTTGCTGTATTCAATATCCTAGTGCTCCCCTGAATATTCCTGTCAGTAGTTGTTACTTGCAGTTAATTAGATGTATTAGACTTACCAGGCTATTCACCCAGAATTTAAGGATAGGTGGTCTTACTGTTGGCTTATTCTTCTCCTTTTGATAGATGTTTACTGTCATGGCTCAATAAGGTATGAGCTGTAGTCTGTTAATTTTGGCAGTATGTGTTTCCTGAGGATGCATGCCTTATCCTCCCAGATTTCAACCTAATTGCACTTAATTTATTTACTTCCATTGATTTCTTGCATGATTCTGTGATCAACCATGAGGCTGTTATTAGAACTGATTGGACACATAGTTGAATGCAAAACTTTTTATTAAGTTGAAGAGAGGAAAAATCTGATTTAGACTTCTTTTTTTTGATTAACTTGACAGATTCATACATAGCACTAGATGGGTAGATTCAATGGAAAAAATAATGCTGGCATAGACATGTTGTCATTTCTTTTGAACTTTACAACTGATTTTTTGTGTATAAACAGATCTAAATACTCTCAATCTGATGCACAGACATTTGCACCTGTTTTTTTAGGTACACTATTTTGATTAAACTAATTATTAATAGGATTTCCCATTAAAATGTGCGTTTTGGGGGCCTAACTTTTTTCCTTTGTCACATCTGAATGTAAATACAAATAATTATTGAATACTTTGCAGGACTAAGTACATTAATTTGGAGAATTGTGCAGCGTACTTGGATGAAAGATTTCACATGTAGATATTCACTACTTAGTTGTTTTACTCCTGTTGTATGAAGAGTAATATGTCTCTTTATGCTTTTGTCAGCTCACTTTGGATGTATTTTCAGTTTAAGAAGTCTGAGCCATCTTCACATTTTCTCTAACATATGCTAGTTGGGCCGGTCATAAGCTCCCATTGCTTTGTTCAGAATCCTTGTCGTTAACAACATCTTGATGAGACAAGGAAATGTCTCAGGCAGCAGCATTATCAGTTCTGTCTTGTATACTCAATTTCAGTGTTGCCTGTGATAGTAATTGCTGAGTGATCTCCCTGTCCTTATCTTGACCCACAAGACTTTTGGTATGCTTTCTCTTCGCTGCCCAGCTGAGGAGGAGAGTGGTCAGCGTTGGTGGGCACCTGTCATCCAGCCAGGGACAACCCACCACAGTCACCATTAAACCTTCAGCATTTGAGACACAGCTTAGTAAATACAGCTACTTGCCAAATTTCTGCAACTGAAACAGTTCATCACGTAAAGTAAAAGGAACTGAATGTCTAAAAATGTGACAGAAATATTCTCTGCAGCTATAGGACGATAATAAGCTTATTCCATTCAGAAAGGACAGTTTTCTCATTTGAAGTTCAATACTCTTTAAAGTTCTGGATAAAACCAAAAGTGTAGCAGCCAAGGAAGAGTTCTGTTTGAACAGACTACTAGAAATTATTTTGAAGACTGTCAGTTTTAATGTACTGAAATGTAATACCTGAAATGGAGCTCTGCCTTTCTAACATGCTCTCAGTGATTATAAAGTAGATATGGAAAAAAGTACATGGAGAGAAAACTTCTCAGTACATCAAAAATTCTAATTCAATGACTACATTTTAAGACTAAATAAAATTGTTTCTTCATGCCTTGAGAGTTTGACAAGGTACCTTTCTTTAGAAGCTTCCTAAGACAGTATACTGCATAACTGAAAGATGAAAGGCAGGAAAACAAGAATCCTCACTGTTGATTCTGTCTAACAAGATGAATTGAAACTCTCAGAAATTAGCACATTTTGTTAATAAAGATGGATCTCAATCTCACTTGTGTATCAAACTTTTGATTCATGTAGGTTTTGCCTTTGAGTTTGGATGGTGCTGATGTTATTCTTGCAGGATAACCCACTAACAAGAAGAACCTGGGCTCCGTGCTTCATTACAGAGGTACTATAGCTCAGTTTTAGGTATAAAGTAACTGATTTAAATAAGAAGAAAGTGGGATTTATTTAAGTCATAGGAAATACTCTGTGAAAAATCTGTATAGCAGTCTTTGAGGACAAGAAAAACCTTTTGCACTAGAGGTATACCATGTATCCATAGTCATTCAGAACAAACATAATGAAATTTTTAAAATATATTAAAATTGAAGTGTAGCTGTAAGGATGAGGAAGTACTTGAATGGATCTCCTGGGTGAAGTATCTTAGTCAGCCAAGTAAGGTGTAAGTAGACCTAATTTGCATTAAGGTGGTAGGACTGACTGAATGACTCTGAGGTCTCTTTGGACTGTACTTTTCTCTGAGTCATCCCAATATAAAAATTTTTCTCCCTTTCAAGAGGAAATTCTCAACTGGACTAATGCTGGAAGAACTCAGGAAATGGAAGAAGGTATTTTAATCGGAGAAGTTGATCAGCCATACTTAAGAGATGAGGCTGAGAATTACAGTAGTTCTGTTAAATGTAATAAAATGGTTATTCTGCTTGTGTGTACATAGATATCACAAGTAGAGTAATGTAAACTGAGAAACCTTTCACACCTAGCCAGCAGGGTTTGGATTGTCTCAGTTTTTCCTGTTGCTTGAAGTTCACATGCAAATAAAGCACCCACTTTACAAAACCCCTGTAGTAAGTTTTTAAATAAGTAAGTTTAAGAATTGGTAAGTTCAGAAAACTTGTGGACATGATGATGGAAGACATAATAGAGCTAAATAAAAAATAATAATTTTCCAAAACATTACTGATGATAATAGCAAGAGACCAAGTCACTGCCTTAATTTCTTCAGTGCTAATCTTTTTCTTGTGCAACGTACTAAAGAATATGATCTGCACAGAAGATAAGATAGGATTTATGCAGATTGAGAGGTTTCAGTAGAATTCTTTACTGGAATATTTTCTAAAAATCAATGTGGATTGAATTTTCTTAGTCATTGTCCATTGCATGCAATATATACTAGTTCAAATCAAGACCAGATAGTCTCTGCCCTTCGATCTGGCATTTTGATGTTTTCACTGACTTAATGAGGTTAGCATAAGCAGTAAAACCAATTAGTTTTCTATGTTCCTGTTGGCTTCAGAGCCACAGACAACTCTAATACTTTCCCTCTAAAAAAAGAACTCATACATTTAAAGATACACCTCATAATACTCTGAGGAAAGGAAATACTAATACTCTGAGGTGAGGAAAGCTAGAAGTGTTTTCTGCATTTTATAAGTGGTAGAAGAAAGAAACTGCATACCTGGAGATACAGAAACCAGATTTTATGGGGTTTTGTTGTTTATTGTCATTAGAGATTTCCTTGGTGTTCCAGTTACTTATATTCTTTTTTTTTTTTTTTTTTTTCTCTAGAAAAGTGAAATCAGTTGCCTAGCCTCCTACTATTTATTAGAGGATGGTATCTTCTGTTTAGTGGAGAGATGTCAGAGATCAGAGATTGCCATTGGGTCATAAAGAAACTTTTCCAGTTACTTTCCAGAAATGTAACTTACTATTTCCAGTGACAGCTCTTCTATTTGGGCCATTATCAATTAAGAAAGAACTGACAATAATAAATTTCTTCTGACCCTATGTAATACCATACGTGCACACCCTGTTCCCTTAAGAACTGGGAAGTCAGTGCACAGTGGTTGTGCATGAAGTCATTTGGAGACAGCGGTACATGTTATATCTGGTGTTCTGCCCAAGGTGTTTTCTTTTGGAGCCATTGTCTTAGGCGGTAGGTGAAAGGCCTGCTGGAAACATGGAATATCTCAGGTTGGAAGAGACCAGTAAGGATAATAAAGTACAACTCCCTGCCTCTTGGAGGACTACCTGAAACGAAACCGTATAACTAAGAGTATCATCCAGACACTCCTTGAACTCTGACAGGGTTGGTGCCATGACCACTTCCCTGGGGAGTCTCTTCCAGTGACCAGTCACCCTCTCAGTCAAGAAACTTTTCCTGATGTCCAGTCTGAGCTTCCCTGACACAGCTTCATTCCATTTTCTTGTGTCCTAATGCTGGGCACCAGAGAGCATCTCCCTCTCCACTGCCCCCCTTGAGGAGGTTGTAAACTGCAATGAGGTCACTCCTCAGCCTTCTCTTCTCCAAGCTGCCCAACAATTTCTTAATTTTCCTGGTATGTAATGAGACACAGACAGCCTGGATTGTTCAGCCTAGCAACATAAAGCCTAAAACTACACAGGATTGCTCTCTGTAAACAATCCAGATTTCAGGATCTTGTTATGCAAGTCAACAACGTGTGAAAATGTCACCATAGCTGGTGTTATCTCTGCACCTCGCCTAATAAGTATTTCCTCTGGAGCCCCTAGGAAGTTGATCTGCAGGCCAGCCCAAATTCTGCACAGTTTGCATGAACTGGAGGAACAAAATCAAACTGGATCTGAGTTTGACCCAATAACCGAGGTTTAACTTGTTGAACATGAGCTGTCTCAGCCTAGGCTGGATTTTTGTGGACTAAAGTGTCCTTGAACCAAGAATTCCAGTGTGCTCTCTAAGACCCTGGTTAGCCTGTTGTGGTTTTTTTTTTTTAATTGTCTCCTTATAATCCTAGTTAACATTGTGCCAGAGACACTGACACTGCAGAATCATAGGATCTGCTGGGAAAGAAAGTGGAACAAACTGGAATATACTTTCACTCCTTAAGTAATTACTATCTGCTATTCTTTTCTTTTCAAGGGGTACACTGTAGAAATAATAATATTAAAAAAAGAGTACAGAGAAGGACAAAGAAGATTATTAGGGATGTGGAACATATTCTGTATAAAAAGATTGATTAGAAGGTGTTCATGAGCCTGAACAAAAGTAAGTGAATGGGTTATGATCTAGACATACTGTGAAACTGGATGTTGTGAAGGCAAGAAGAGGCATGTTATCCTCTGTTTCCATAACACAGGAACAAAAAAGCATCAAATGATATCATTGGACAGGGGTTTAGAAAGAATGAAAGGTACTTACTCCTATGGCATTTTCTGGAAGCTGTGAGAGTCATTGCCGTAGGATCTTGAAAAAGCTAAAAACCAGATGTTGCCGAAGGATGATTCCATAGTTTAGCAAGTCAGATCTGTTAAATTAAGGGATGCAATTATAATCTTAAATGTAAGCTTTCCTTAAACTAGATTTCTGGCATCTATGAGGGTTCGAAGGGCATGATTGTTATGTACTTGCTCTGTTGTTATTCCCTGTACATAAATTAGTGTCCAATGTCAGACATGATACTGAGCTCAGATAGGCTGTTGAATGTACTGAGGTTTGGGCTTTTTTCAGCATCTTTGATGATAAATACTTTGTGGCTTGATGTTATATTTTCTTTAAGTTTTTAAGACAAATAATTCTGTGGAAGTTGCTGTTTTACAGTTAATACTAACAGTCACTTTCAGTGACGGCTAGCAGTTTGAAACATATGAGTGATGCTTGTAGACTATGACACTTGTGTTGGCTCAAATGGGACATCAGAAGAACTATTGTGTCCATATGAAAAAAAAATTCTGATATATCTTTTTTTTTTTTTTTTTTTTTTTAAACAGAACAGGGCAAATATTCCTCTTTGAAGTGCCTCAATAAAATATTGAAAGGATTAGGCTCTTCTAACCATTACTAGTCTGTATGGACTTATTTTGCCTTGAATTTTGTTCTTCTAAGACTTCAGGAGAAAGATTTGCTGTCAGATACCTCTTCAACTAAGATTTCCAAAGCATCACATCCTCTTTCCATCTCTGACTTCTGTATGTGTTATCAATGCTAAATCTTCTGTTAAAATAATGAAGTACTTTGCTATGATTTTTTTCTTTTTTTTTAAGAAAAGTATTGATTACTTTTCCTTATGCTGGAAAATATTCCCTCTATGATTGCATATGTTTTGGTGTTTTGTTTTTGGTGTTGGTTTTTTTTTTTTTTTCACAGACTTCATTATCGTGTTATACACTTGCTTTTTATCAGTGTACAGTAAATGTATAGAGGTATCAGGTAGACCAATATTGAAGTTACTGCTGAAAAACCATTGAAGAGATATCTGTACCATGAACTGTTGTGTCTATTGGTATAAGTCACTATATTTTAATTTGAACCTCTTGACAAAGAGGAGACTTCTTCTTCTTCAAAACTGCTTGCTTATATATATACATATATATGTATCATGCATAACCACTCTGGCAAAGGAGAGCTGAAGTAACTCTAGGACACAGGAGTACCGGATTGTCTAATAAACTATGGCTGTCTTAGAATTTATTCACATTGGACTTAAATACATTGGCAGGAATTTTATTGATCAACAAAAAGAAAGCATCTACAAATGAGTCGGCATTAAGAAGTAAAAATTGTTTACATTTTAACTCTACCCATGTATATGGGCCTGTAGCACCAGATGCAGGTATTTATGCAAAGGACTAAGGAATTCACTAAGTCTCTGTGCTGGGTTTTGGTACTGAATGGAAGTCCAGGAAAACAGAGTAACCTTCAAATTAATGGTATGTTCCAAAGAATGTGTTTTGCATCAAATCGGGCATGGGGCAGGTTTGTTTGCTCAGAGAATTATGTGCATTCTTTTTATGTTCCCCGTTATTTTTTATTTGCATTCGTTTCTTATATACCAAAATTAATAAATTTTAATGTTTTTTTTCCTGTGAATGATAGGTTTGCTCATTGTCCTAAACTAGGAACTTCTTTCCTTATTGACAAAAAATAGTAAAGGTAACAAAAGATGTCTGATGGTCCTGTAGCACACAAATGTCCTCAGTCTAGAAGTTACTGCACATTTGTTTGTCCATCTGAACAGTTCTCTTAACCGTGGCATGTATAGTCCTTTCAATTTTCATCCTGCTGTCCTTGTCATGCTGCCTTTTGGCACGCATGAGAAGTTACTTGGGCATTTTTAGAAGGCAAATCCGAAGAAGGAAGAGATAGCCATGGTGCTTCATTCTTAATGTACATTAGTAGTCAGATGGAACAGTCACACTGAAGGTTCCTGCAGTATGAAGGAACTGAAGGAATTAATCTTCACAGAGTGGGTGCCTGTGTGCCAGCATCAGTCACATCAGATCAGGCCTGCCTGCCCTGGCTGCAGGCTAGGAGAAGGGCCCTCCTGGTACCTAGTACAACCTGATGTTCACAGCAGATCTAGCATAACTAAGATGCCAGTAGCAGCTTGGGGACATGCTGTCAAATAAGAGGGAGATTGGTGGTGAAAGAGGGAGAGATTCACTATCTTGATTCACACACATTTTAAGGACTGACAGATCCTGTCTGCAGAAACTGTTTAAGGTTAGGTAACAGTATAAAAGAAATATGCTGGTATTTGTTTACTTTTTCATGTTTCCTTTGATCCCTGGGTGCGGACATTGATCTTTACTAAAACCCCAGCTCAAGCTTGAAGATTTTACAGTGAGTTAATTTGTATTGCAGGGCCCAAGTGCCACCGATCACCAGCTGTTCTGGGGAGTGTCTTCATTATCATGCAGGGAGTTCCCTCTGGTGGGAATTTCCCTGTCAGGTGTGCACTTTGGTTCACATCATGTGGAAATGTCACAACACACAAGCTGGATTCATTTCAGCTGAAATGAAGCTAAAATATCCGTTTTGACGCAAGCTTAGCGTGCTCTAGACACTAATGGGCCTTCGGACCCTGCAAACAATCCAGAGCTGGATTGTAACTGAGCTGGACCCAACTGTTTATATCACAAAGCTGTGCCCATTGCACTGCACCGCTTGCTAACACAGGTACAGGCTTTATGTTGACAAAATAATTATCAGCATATCCAGTGCAGGTAGGCAAAAATGCTGTTTCAAAGAATTTTTTTTATCCTTACCCGTTTTCCCAGAGTTCACAGATTTTAGTCTTTGTGTCCATTTTATCTCCTGAGTTTGGAAGGAGTAGAAATAATGGATATCCTATGTCTGCCTTCTTTCTTTCCTTGAGTTATATGTTGGGTTTTTGGTTTTGTTTTTTTTCAACACAAAATTTTCCATTTGATAGCAAAGAGCAACTCTGAAATACCAAGAACGCTGAAAACAGAGCTCTAACAGTGAGGTTTCATTTATAATTTTACAGTTGCTGCTGAACTGCTTCATTGCTGCATGATTGGATGTGACACATGCTGGGTGGCTGACAGTCTTCCCAGAAAACATTTCAGCCAGCAGCTCTTTGATATGTCGTAGGAACTGCTTGGTGAAACTACCTATCTTCTATATAGGTCAGAATTGCATTGGATTACATTAGATTAATTTAGGTGATTGCAATGGTCCATATGAATCAGTTTTCTGGCTCGTACACTGCCAGAATCTTGTAGGAGCAGCCACGCATTTCAGAGGTGTAGGTTTTGCACCTGGATTTAACACCTTCCTCAGCCATGAATCTGTCATCAAACTGCATCTGTGCCTTTGAATGGTTTCCAGTTTCTGGATTGAGCAATCCCTTAAAAGCCAGTCTACTGTGAGGCAGAATGAGGCAGCTTGCATAAAACCATCATTTACTATAAAAAAAATAATTAATTTTCCTATTCTGTGATACAAGCATACAAAATCCTTTAAAATGCCCCTAACCCCAAGAACAGCAGTTTCCCTGCTGTTTTAATCTGGTCTGTCCTTGCCACTCAGCACTGTCCCTCCTTTTTGATAAATTTTAATCTAGCTTTTTTATACCTATAAATGAATGTTTAAAAATTTCCCTTGTTGGATCATATTTGTGCATTGCCCCATATATATATATATATGTATGTATGTATGTGTGTATTTGTATGTATATGTATATATACACATATATATGTGTGTACATGTGTATATATATATATCGTGTATACATACATATGTATGCACAGATACATACATGGGTGTTTATCATGTATGTATTTATGTGTAGATATATTTAATTCAAGCATACACAACCTTATACAAGTTTACACATAGTTTATGTAAGCTACAATAATACTTGGGAATAGTAAGAGTTCAATGATATCAGTGACACATTTCCTGGCCACTGATTCACATACATTGTCATGCAATCATAATTATGGTAAACATGATTTTTATATCTCTATTTTTGGCATGGTCTGCACAGACTTCTTGAAGCTGGGTGTTATTCTTGTTCAAAATTAGCGCTTTCTAAAACAAAGAGGCAAATGTGACCTTTTTAAAAGAATGCCATTCGGGAATTATTTTTTGATCAGTAGCAGAGTTTTCTGGATTTTGAGCACAGACTATGTATTCTACCAGTACAATACTTGCTGCAGCCACATCATATTTTCAATTCATGGATTACTTAAGTGTTGCTTGTCCTGTAAATATTCATGGACTTTCTTCAAAACTGATTTAATGATCTAGAAAACTGTTGTTTTGGCATAGAAATCTCAATTGCTCCACGAACATTGGTGAAAGTTCATTATTTGCAGCAGCTTTGCAGTTGAGGGAGGTCAAAAAGGAAACACAGAGAATCTTATGTCCTGGTTGCATCAAAGAGCTGAATTATGTAATTATACTGAAACTACTAGTGAATTTTGATTTAGATTCGGTTTGTATGAGATATTATACTGTTTTGTAGTATTTCAGTGTTTCCTTGGGGGAGAGGGGGAGGGCGGGGACAGTTCAATATTTTTTATTTGTTGGTTTGGTTTGGTTTTGCAAATATAACTCCAAAACCAGGAAGTGTCTAGAATGTTATGTGATATTATATGTTTTTGCTGGAAAATGTTTATACTTTGTTACAAACTAGCAGTAATTTGTCTTTCAGCAATCTGATGCTGCCTGACCCCCCATGGAATGGAGCTCTGTAGACATGAAAATCAGCTTCACTTCTGTTACTCTTTCACCTCTGTTTGGGTGCCATCCGAGGCATATTTCAAAACTGCAATCCTATAGCTAAACCAGCATTAACTATGTAGAGACTGTAAGAGTACAGGGGGATTTATTACTTGGTGGACAAACAAATGCAGGCAAAGCTGGTTACTTCTTAGTATACAGTTAAGCACCTTCAACATACTTGTTTACAGAAGCTCAGTAACTAAGTGTGTTAATGCATTTGCATAGCATGTCAAAGAATCTGTAGATTTTATCCATTACATTCAGGATATTTAAATACCGTAGAGCTAGCTGGAAGAAGAAGTGTATCAGCATTGAATTAGAAAAGGCTGGAGAAAACAAACTGCCTGACTACTGTCTTGTAACTGACAAATGTGCTTACTTCAGTGTGCAAACGTTTCTGAAAGATTGTCCTTGAGATCTGTTTTCAAACTGGGTTTTGGCTTAGGGTTTCCCTTGTCATGGGCTTCCTCTACTTCTAAATATTATTTTTGCTTAAAGACCTTTATGTGCCTAAAATTCCTAAGACTGCTTTTAATCTTACTTTTTCTTTTTTCCTTTCCCCCCCACCCCCGCCCCGGCCCCTTCTCCATTTGTTAATCAATGAATACTTCTTGGCAAAGACTGATGATGATTGTTTATTACTAGATTTAGTACAGTAACATGTTTTTTAAGACTCATCTGTTGCCATTGCAATCTTTCTTAGTCTTCAGATATACTCATTAGCTTTCTTTGGTCTATCTGTTCCCTGGTTCTGTGTATGAAGGATGCGTCCATCCTTTTCACTGTACACTCATTCCTTATGTTTCTATGACACAAACTGCTGCCTTCTGTTCGTCATCGTGCCTAAGTTTGCTTATGCCTTAAGTGGCAGAGTTGGCTCATTCAAGTTCATGAACATCTTTTCCGTATTGGAATTAAATTGCTTGAACAAGGGCTTATATTCATTTTTCCTCCTCGGTTCTTTTGCCACATATAATTTTTTTAAGGATCAGGATCTCAGTTTGTTTCCCTGTAAAACTCATGTTGTAGTCCAATAAAACACAAGCTTATAGCTTGCTTATAGATACACAGACATGCTTATAACTAAGGACAAATTTAGTCAGCTTGCTGAATTTGAGAGATCAGGATCACTGTTTCAGTTACTTTCCAAAGTGGTCTGTGTGTTTACCATTTAATGTTCCAGAACTGAAATTCCCATTGCTCTTTGTAGACAGCAAATTAACTGTAACTTGGCTTGCTATAAAACATGAAAGGTAAAACCATAGAATAGTAGTAATAAGTGAGATAAGTAATATGCTAGATTATGGGGGGTTTTTTTAATGGAAAATAGAACTAGGATGCTATAAATGGCAGGTGGGTTAACTTACTGAATGCTACTTGTTCTTTAACCACAGTTCCTGGTTTGGGCTTTTTTTCAGGTCTTACTCCTACTGTTAAGTTGTAAGTGTCTTCTGTTTAAGAAGTCTTTTAGCTAGACTATATATAGATAATTATACGTAGGTCAGACTTAGAATTGTATTTTTCTTTGAATCTGATTCAATGTCATCTTGTCTTTCTAAACTGAACCTGAAGATTTTGGACAAAAGCCACATTTACTTCTTGTAAGAGGACCTTGACAATCTGTAGGACAGTGCTCAGCATTATCATGCAGTTATGTTTGGCTACCATTCTTTCTCTTCCTTCTTCTTGTTAGATTTTCACTAGAGATGAATGGAGCATCCTTGGTGTTGTGAGAACTGTGTGGGCTTTGCTAGCCATTAGTCAGAATAGCACATATCCTAACAGAAGCCTGGAGTCCCAAGCCAGCTCAATGGAACCTTGCAGCCTGTAGTATCAGCTCTGGAGATCAGTTCCCTAGGTGTCAATATCTTAATTTCTTTCTTTTGGACTCCAATTTGTATATGTACAATTTCATTCACAATTAAAAAATAAAGGCTATAGTTTAAAATTCTTCCTTAAAAAGGCTTAACACCTATGAGAGGCCCCCTTCATGGGGAAAATCCTGTTATAACACTTAGTCCTTTTGCTGCCATTAAATATTGCATTACAACAAGTTATTAGAAAAGAATATATAAATTGTGGGGCTGATACTAAAAGCAAAATTTACATTCATACAGACAAATTTTTTTTCTAAAGTTTTTATTTTGAAAATGTATTTTCTAATAACTTAGTCTTTAAATAATAATAATTGGAATGCCAATATTATAATTTTTTGTAGTGCTTAACTGGGATTCAGTTCACATCATGTGCAGTAGACATTAATGAGTTCATGATCAGCTATAAGGCAGAGCACAGAAGAATCCAGTATAAAAGATGCCTAAAAAGGAACATTGTCTTCCAACCCCACACTAGAAAGCACAATGTGTAAATTCAAGCAAAACAGACAAATTCTGTGTTTTTAAGACTTGGAGATTTCACTTTAGAGATGTTATATTCTATATATGCAAAACTGAGCACTTTGTATTTGTCCCAGTAATTCCTGGTGTGGGGTCAATAGGCAAGTGTTTTAGATATGGCAAGCACAGTGATGAACTGTATTGACAAATTACAACAGGTTGCACTGAGAAAGGGTGTCATTAATATTTTTGTAGTTTTATTTCTGTAGTACTAAACACATTGGTTTAGCTTTGTGTCACAGATTGGTGCGTACAGTGCTGCAACGATTTGGGGTCTTGCCTGGAGTAATGATCTATGTTCATTTCTGCTCCTGCCAGAAAGTAACTAATTGTTCCCAATAGGTGATCCTGCTGAGGGGTCATGTGGAGGCACAGTTCAGCTCGTGATCTCCCAAACTCCTTTTAAATGGCAGGTAGCCTGCTCACTCCTCCTCACCTTACTCACTGCCTTTGAAGGAACAGTGTTCCAATACTGCCAGCTCTATCTTCTGTTTTAATAACAGAAAAGCTGTAATCTAGAAATAATTTTAGTGTATTATTGTGAAGTAAAAGTTTAAGTTCTTGAATTGCAAGGATCCAGAAGAAAAACCTAAGGAGAGGAAATGAACAGAACTCTTCTTTCTCAGTGTTTTTCACATCCTCATTTTTGCATTTTGACTGGAATAGTCAACAGCAACAACTCACAGCAGCACAATTCCAGCAATTAGCAGCAGTCCACCTTCTGATTCCTGTCCTTCAGAGGGAAACCTAAGTTAGTCTAGTGCCAGATTAGGGCCACCAACTTTTACTGCCCTTCTCCTCCCATTCTGTCTTGAGCAGCAGCAGCTTGTGACAATACAGTGTTGCTCCTCTAGTTCCAATTACATTCATTTTGTCTTTTTTAAAAAAACTTTGTTTCCCACCCTTTTCATCTAGTTGCTTTCCTGTCCTTCATCCTTTATACGGTGTTGCTAGAAACAGTTTGTTATTTGGACCAAGACTGATGCAGGGTAAATGAGCAAGCATGAATTAGATGCATTCAAAATGACTAGTATACTTCATGGATCACACCACCACAGGACAATTCAGGATGGCAGAGACCTCACGAGGTCTTTAGCCTAACCTTGTGCCCAGAGCAGGCTCAGCCATCAGTCAGACCACATTGCTTGGGGCTTTATTCCATGCCAGCTGGAAAACCTCTGCCTGCCTAGGACAGGGCTGCCCTTTGCTCCTGCCCCAATTGCAAGAGACCCCGATTGGACACTTCTTCCAAGCAGCTGGACAGCAGTCCTGCCCTCATGCGTAGGGACTGGTCTGCTGCCCCAGTCTGGTGTCACCTGCAAACCTGACAGCATGCAATTGGTCACATCCTCAGGTCACAAGTAGAGAAGTGTCCAGGGCAGACCCTGCAAAAGACCATGAGGCACCAGCCTCCAGGCAGATACAACCCAATGGCCACACCTCTGTGCCCAGCTGTCCAGCCAGGTATTTACCCCATGAGTGGGACACCAGCCCAGAGCCTAACATCCAGCTTGGATACAAAGGTGTTGTGGAAGAAGTATTGAAAACCTTGCTAAGTTCAAGATAAATGGCATCCCTTGTTCACCACTTGTCCACAAATCCTGTCATTTTATCACAGGAGGTAACCAGCTGATTTGGGCATGACTCAACCTTGGTCAAGCCACACTGACAGTTCTCCATCACCACCTTCTCCCTCATGTTCAGAAAATGTGCTCTAAGAGGACACACACCATGATTCTCCCAGGGACCAAAGTAAGGCTTGTAGTTACCAGGATGATCCTTTTGGCCTTTATTGATGACAGATGCATCATTTATTTTCTCCTTGTTGTTAGAGATCTCCCCTGATTCCCAAGGGCTTTCTTGTTGGAGAGCAGCTTTGCAAGCACATCAGCCAGCTTTCTCAGAATGGTTGGGTGCAGCCCATGAGCTTGTTGAGGGCTCACAAGTAATCCCTGACTCATCCTTTTCTGGTTATTCTCCTTGTTGAATCCCATCCTTAAGCACAGAGACCTTGTTGATGAATACTGAGACAAAAGGCATTCTCAGTTTAGCTCTGCTCATCTGCTTTCATAGAGTACCCCTGTGTGTCTGGACTGTACCATCACATTGAGAGCACCTCCTTGTTGTTTTCCCTGGTCCACCTGTATTGAAGGGTTTTTACCTGTCCACTGCTTACCCCAGTTGTGTAAGCTGTCCCACCACATCTTAGTCACTGTGGTTTTGTTTCCCCACCCATGTGCAGTTGTGTGCCTGCCTTCATGTGAGAGCCCTGACACGCTGCACTACAGTTTCTGAGGTCTCTTTTGGTCCCATTGTCCAGCATCCTTTCCTTTCCACCCCATCCATCACCTCTTTACTAGGGTCTGCATTTTCTTCTGTCTTCTCCATTGGTTCTTTTTAAAAGCTTTCCTCAGTGTGATTTGATCTTTCCACAGAAATTATACATTCCACATTATTAACACCAAGGAGGGATGTTGATTTTATGTAGTTTCCTCCATCCTACTGGGAGACTTCTGGACACGTTCCCCACCTGCAGTCTTGCTTATGGATTCCAAAGTCATGATGCCGCCCTGTGTACAGCATCATTATTTAGATATTAGAGAAGATGTAAATTTAGTAGAGGATGGACTGTGAGTAGCTGTTTATACCCTGAAAATTATTTCCTGATAACCTTCTGGTTCTGTTGTGATGATAATCTAGAAACTCTCAACCTATCATTGCTGTGTGAGTTTCTAATAGGGTCTGTAGATGTTTCCATTTATAATGTCCTGTCATTTAAGTTGGTTCTCATAGTTTAAACATTCTTTCTTTTTCCTTTTTTTTTTGCTTGCTGAAATAGAATATTTATATGTGTAATTTCTGATCAAGAAGTGATGTGAATGAATTTAAGCTCATATGTGTTGTCTTAAGTGTCTTATAATTTAAGCTGTGGTCATTGCCATGATATTCTCATCTTTTCTATATATATAGCCACGCACAGAGCTTTCTTCCCTATATGGAAAACCTCATGAACAATTATCCTCAATTTACAGCCAAGCTGTAGACTAAAGTGTTATTACTAAGTCTTTAATCCTGAAGACTTCGACAAGTATGAATTTTAGGGGTTTAATTTCAAAATGACATTTACAGAAGTCCAATGCCAAGTATTGCCACTAAAAATTTCCAGTTTCTTGGGATATCAGAAAATTTGTTAGCTAAATCCTCTGCCTTACTCAAAGAATGTGAATAGAATAGAAAGCATTCTAGTGGCCTGTCTATCCCTACAATATTGGCAGTTTCTGCATACTTTTGTTTTAGATGACGCATTTCAGAAAATCTTGAACATTCAGTCAGGTGGCTGTTCTCACTATCTAGTTAGATAACAGCTGTATCAAAATGGTTATACCAAAACCTGTGCAGCCTCAGTGGTTTTTGGCACTAGCAGAGTGTTAAATGCTTTCTGTTTTGAGCTAAAGTCTGAGTTGTTTTACAGATAGTCCCAAACTTCTAATTTTCTGTCTGACTTTGACACTACAGTTGCAGTAAAGAATTGGGAGGAAAGATTTCTAACTTCCATTTTAGATTTTACCTGTAATGTCTCTGGTTAAGTCAGGGAAGTCCCTTAGTGTTCAGTCACTAACAGTGCAGATTACGCTGGAATCAACCTCCAGCTGAAGAGGTCACACCAAAGGATAGTTTTCCAGCAAAGAATGTGCTTTTGTGATTTCACACATTTGAGCTTAGCATCCACACCATCTCAATGCTCACAGGAACTTTCACCTTTCATGCACACTCACAGTTACAAAGACCTGTTTATAAGACGTGTGTTCTGGAGAAGTTTAACAATCATAATATGAAATAAGAGGTATGATTTGTTCCTACCCAAAAAAGGATAAAGGCCCAGTGCTGGAAGAGTGAGGTGATGTCCGAAGCTTGTGCAAGACTGTGGATTCTTTTACTTTTATAAGCCGAATAAGGCATAGAGTAGTGCAAATATAGTTCTGATACCAACTGAAAAAATAGCTAGAATTATTTTGAGTTCTAATAGTGTACTGTTTGTTGTCCGTTGCTTCATGAATGCAGTAGCTTATTTCAGGCAAAAAGTTGCTCCCATGCACCTTGCTGTAAGTATTCCTAGTGGTATCCAGTACTCAAACAGGTTTTTATGGCCCTATATGCGATGTGATATATTTCTGTTACTTGGCTGGATGAATACAGCAGGTCCTTGAATCACATTCCCTATGTGAATTACAAATTGACAACTTCCCTTCTACGGTGTTTGCTGAAAAGGGCAGTCATTTCTGTTGATAATCATTCCTGTGTGCCAGCAGAAATCTGCAGGAAGGGAATACAAATACTATGAAAACAATGGAACTTGTTAAAAAACCCCAAACCAAAAAACTGAATACTAATAATACTCATACTAATGATACTAATACTAATACTACTACTAATAATAATTTGAATACTACTAATACTAACAAGAATTTGAATAATTGATTATTTTTAGTCTTTGCTGGTGGGGTCTCCCTGTGGAATGTGAGATTTATTTATTTATTTAATCTCAAAAGAACAGTGAGGATTCATTCATATAATGTCTGCTAGTACTTTAACAGCTAACACTAATGACTGTCATCATGGTGGTAGATGAGTTAGCCAGGTTCTTCCTTTCTCAGTATATCTAGGTGCTCTAGAGTACTGATATAAAAAATTATGCCCATGCAATGTGTATAGCATGATGGTATGCTATAACAGTGTAGTTCCGTGAAATGGGACAAGGCAGTTTAGTAGCATGGAGTTGCAGAAGAGGGCAGTCCCCTTCCCAAGCTTCTCCTATCCTACTACTACCTTTCCAAAGCTATCTCCTCTGGCTGCTGACCTCCTGCACCTTCTTATTTCCAGCTTTTCTCTGGCTCTGCTTCTCATCAGACTCCTCCATAAACTGACACAATTTGCTAATCTACTAGAAAACTAGCCCAGCTGGGCCTCTCAGCTGAATTTCTTCTCCAAAGTTTTTAACAGGGCTCTGCAGCTGGAGGAAGGTTGGTGGCAGGGCTGCGCACCTGGGAGCATTGTGGAGCAGGAGAGGAAGAAAAGGGAGGAAGTGGAAAGTGAACCTTCCCTGTGCAAGTAGCTGTGAGCTGGTAACCAGCTGCTGGTCAGCAATGTGGGTTGGCTGGTGCATACTTGGGGACAACCTGCTGTACCAAGGCCATACCTCTTCCAGCACAGAGGTCATTAGAAAGTGACTTTACATGACAACAGGCAAATTTAAATTTATGTTCTGCCAGGATCCAGTACCTGTGTTTCAACCTGGTAGTATGTCACCCAGACTTGAACGGCATGATGCCCTCTTAACAGATGTCTGTGTTCTGTATGTCAAATGTCAGACAAAATTTCGAATGCTCCCCTGGTATTTGTTCATACCATCCCAGGGTCAGATGAGGTTTTATATCCCCCTGCAAAATAATCATGCAGTGAGGGCTGAAGCAAAAAATTAGGTTACATTTTGTTTTATATCTCTGTCAGCCCAGTCTTTGTGTATTAGCTGGAGACAGTGGTCACAAAAGAGACATTTTTCAGATGCTGGAATAAATATTTAGGGCTGACAGCATGTTGCCTTTGCTTTCCTTGTAGGTGATTCTTCTTAGAGGAAAACTGAAATCTGAGTGCATCTCATTTCTTTTCTTTTGTTGGTGGCTCTTCTGTGCATTTTTCTTCCTTTCTCTCTATGACCTTTTTGTTTGTTTTGAAAAGTGAGGAGACACCATGGTTCTGCTTTGTGTTCCACAGGGAATATAAAGGACCACTATACTTACTTTTTCCAGTAAACACCTTTTCTTACTTGAAATAACCACCTTTTAGTCTCATTACTTTATAGTCCATGGTAAATGCATTAAGCACTTCACAAAGCACATAAGGCTTAATCTCTGCACTTCAAAGAGCGCTATTCTATCTCCCGCAAGTTACTGAAAAGAAATGAACGCATTTTTAGGAGTCTTAAGGCCCTAATCCTACAGCACTAAGGTCAGTGTGAATTTTGTCATTAATTCCAGTGAGCCAAAAACTAGCTTCTATAGACTTCTTAGGGTAAAAGTAAGAGGAGAAGTAAAGTTTTGCTTCTTGTGATTGTCTTAGAAGCTGTGTAACAGGATTGCTTGAGAGCTAAAACAAATTATGGATGTTAGAATTTTGGCAGACTAACCTGGACATCATAAATCATATTTCAGGTCCCAGCTTTATCAAAAGTAGTCTGTATAACTTCAGATGAATTAAAGTCTACAGCCAGACTTCTAAAACTAACTTGATACCTTGTTTCTGCAGAAGTTCTCAGTACGTTTGTGAACCAGTTCTAAAAGCTGAATTCTATTCCATTCCATTTTGCTATCTTAATCTTGCTAAAACACCTTGTGAAATCAGAATGTGTGTAGTTAGGTAAAGTTTTGCCATTTACAGATGAAATCAAGATGAGCAGTGCAGCTGATTTGCTAGAGAAAAGGTGTGCCTTTCAGGAGGACACTGGCAGGCTTGAAGAGTGGGCCTGTGTGAATTCATTGAAGTTCAACGAGGCCAAGTGCAACGTTCCAGCACCTGGGTTGGGGCAATCCCCAAGATCAGTCCAGACTGGGGGATGAACGGACTTAGAGCAGCCCTACAGAGGAGGGATACAGCTGCATAAAATATTGGATGTGAACCAGCAACGTGTGCTTGCAGCCCAGAGAGCCAGTCGTATTCTGGGCTGCATCAAAAGAAGCATGGTCAGCAGGTCGAGGGAGGGATTCTCCCCTTCTCCATTCTCATGAAACTCCACTTGGAATTCTGCTCCCAGCTCTGCTGTCCCCAAGACAGGAAAGGAAAGACATGGGCCTGTCACAGTGGGTCCAGAAAAGGACCATGAAAATGATTGTCCATGATTCATGACTGATCAGGGGCTGCGACACCTCTCCTATGAAGAAAGGCTGATATTCAGGGTTGTTCAGCCTGGAGAAAAGAATACTCCAGGCAGACCTTGCTGTTTCCTTTCAATACTTAAAGGGTGCTTACAAGAACGATCGAAAAGAACTTTTTACTGAGGCTTGTCATAACAGGACAAGGGGCAATGGTTTTACAGTGAAAGTAGTTTAATTTAGATTGGAGACATAGAAGAAATTTTTATGATGAGCTGGTGAGACACTAGAAGGGGCTGCCCAGAGAGGTTGTGCATGCCCCATCATTGGAAGTGTTCAAGACCAGATTGCATGTGGCTTTGAGCAACCTGATTGAGTGAAAGATGTCCCTGCCCGTGGCAGGTTGATTGAATTAGATGATATTTAAGGTCCTTTCCAACCCAAACCATCCTATGATTCCATGATGCTTTCCTGTAGAGAGTAAGCTGGTAGTGCAGCTAATTAATTTCCTCCACTTACAGTCTGAGATAATTAAATCTGGCTGGTCATTAAGACCTGATTTAGGTGCAGCCAACCTGGCAGTTACAGACAGTCTCTGTTGGCTGCTCCTTTCACTCACTCACAAGCTTCTCCCTCACTGCTTCTCTTACCCATGTTTTGTACTTGTCCAGTGCCACCATCACCAGGACTTTTGTCACTCTTCATTCTTCTGCATTTCTCCCTGTGCTCTTCAGTCTGTTTCAGAGCCACCATACGTTTTTGCTACAGGTCTGCTAGCAGATTTTTTTCTCATTATACTTCTTGAAATAATATACAAGGTGTTGACAGTAAAACATGGTCTCTGAACTTAATCACACTGTTAAGTAGGTTTTCTGACCTTGCACTTGGCCGAAAAGTTTAGCACATGCTCATCTTCCATTCTAGAGTTTGTACCCTGATGCGGGGAGGTGTTGGCTTATTGTTAATGCTCATCCCAGGCACACTTAGAGTTAGTTGACTTCTGTGTATGTGGTTTCATGCTTTTCCCATGTACTGCTTGCTATAAATCTCGTACTAATAAAGCTTCTTCTCTAACAGGATAGGACAAGTCAACCATACACCAGCATTGCCTGTTCCTCTTCATTATGCTCCTTTTGCTCTGTAGGATGTTAACAGAGTTCCCATACTTGTTAGAGCTTTCCTCTTCTTGAGGCAGACTGAAAAACTGGGAAGGAACTGGGAGTGGGGGCAGAGTGTTTTCTTTATCTTTTGGCCTCACTAATGTCTTGAAGCTTGTTTCAGCTTCTGGATTTTATTCTTAAATCTTCAGAAGCAAAACTGTGCCTGGAAGGTGAAAATGGCACTGATTCCTGGAAAAGAACTGTGAATAAAGTCTTCATCACTGTGAATCTCACTGTTCTTTATACACAAAGAGGTATTTTACATTCTTTATGAATTTTTGAGTACACAAAGACAAGTAAATTCTCTCTGTAGGTTAACTCCAGCATGTTTTGAATATGTCTATTTTTTTGGTGCAATAAATACTGCAATTCTGATATAAAACCTATTAAATACATAGCAATAATTTTACCTAGACCCACATGTTTTGTAGAAAATATTATTGATGCCAAAGCAGCTTGTTTTAGAAATTATAAAAAGAAATGGAGTCTCTGAGTTCTTTTTGCAAGCACACACAATTTGAACTGTTCTTTTTTTTAAAAAAAAAACAACAAAACAACATCTTTTTGCGTCACATTAAAATATTTTCAGCAGGATTTCTTTATTTTGTCATATTGTGGGCTTTCAAGCGTGATTGAAGTTCTGCACAGCATCGTAGTCCTGATTTCTATGTCGTATTAGAGACACTATTCAACTGTAAATTAATTATGGAAAATAATGAAACTCTATAATTAAGATTTGGTAAAAGTCACTAAGTCTCTGTTCTATTATATTTTAAACTTTTTCTCTATCAAATAAATATGCTTTATAAAAGGGTTTGTATTTTTCTTGCCTAAAAATCTGAGTTCATATATTGCTAAATAAGCTGATGAAATATCTAGTTACATCGTGACTCTGAAAAATATAATCTTGACTGAAGAGTTAGTCATTCCTTACCTAAGTGTTCTGCTTCATATCACAGTTGATACAAATCAGCAATAGAATGGCAACAACACTGCTTGTTACGCTCCATTAGCAATGGAAAGATACCCTTAACTGTGAAGTTGTGTCAATCACTGAGTCTCAGTTCATTTCTGCTTCTTCTAGGCAATCTGGGTAAGAAGTTAATCTTATTTTGTAGCCTTGCTACCAAGTGAAAATATACCATGAAGAGGATGCCTGTCATTTACTTTAAGTCATTACAAGTTGATAAAACCACAATTACTTGTTTCAGGGAGAACTGCACAATGATATTTTGTAAAATTAATTATTGTTACATTAGTATTAGCTTTTGAGACGCAGTGGCAGAAAAAAACAGCAGCAGCATAAACCCACTTATTTTTACTTATACAAATGTTAAGCAGATGGCTTAGCTTCTTCTGTGTGATGGTTATGTGCTTTCTGGTTTTGCCATTGTGCAGTGATAAAAAGTACAGCATACACAGCACACAGGTGTAGCATCCTGCATATTCATCCTCTATATGAAGAGAAACTTATACATAAATTACATTAGTAAAATAATGTCTTTGGTCTCAGAAACATAACTGCATTATTAAAAATGTCTAGGGTTTTGGGTTTTGTTTGGTTTGGTTTGGTTTTAAGGAGGCTAAACACAAAGCAAAGGTTTTATAGAAAAGTACTAAAGCTACTTATTTATTTGTATAAAAGAATACTAGTTAACAGATTATTTGTGGGTCAAGTTGATCATGGGCATTAAATGTGGTCAGTCTTCTGTATGAGCTTTGCATGGGTTCAAGTTTTGTCCCTCAGGATTCAGATATGAAAGATGTGGAGAATACTGGTCATGCTCCTCCCAGATGCTCCAAGTATCCAAGCAACCCTATTGACAGAAAGCATGTCACTTTGAAAAATGTCTTGCACATGAAATAACTGTTGTAGGTAATCTCTTCTAGTCACAGCTGCATATTTTCTTACAATAGTGCAACTAGTACTCAATATTTTTTAAGGCAATCGCTACTTTGCTGTACTCTTGACTGCATCCACCAAACTCGTCCTTAAACAGTGCTTCTTTTCCCCCTTTTCAGTCAGTTCTTGTATGGCTGTAATATCCAGACTCTCTTAAAATGAAAACCTTATTTACACACCTGTTCCTGCCTCTCGTTTTTCTGAGACACGAACTCTCTTAAATATCACCTGTTCTAGCTACTTTTATAGGAAAGAAATCAATTGGCTAAATTCAAAGTAAACATTAACTTGTAATGTCATCTGCTACACCTTACATTGAAATGCCTTATTCTTAGCCTAATGGTGCGAACTCTTACTTTGGACTGCTGACTTCATTCCAGAAAAAAAGAAAATTTATTAAGCCAATGGAAGAAAATATTCACATGATTTGAAAATAACCTTAGCAAAGCTAAATGACATGAAGAAAGTGATACGTACAGATTAAGGAAATCATGTCACTTATGGAGGAATAGTTCTTAATTTTAGGTTACACAGTGGTCTGTAACTACTCCCTTAGGCCATAACAAAGTAATAAATCCCAACTGTGGCTGTTGGCAGTGATGGACTCCCATGTAATTTCATAATGACACCAAATGATTAATACATATTTTATTTTCATAATTGAAGTTTATTCAGTCGATCAGAATATTTTCTTTCTATAATTCTATTCCCTTACTGTTTGCTATTGCCTTTAAAATGAGCTGTGATAAATTTGCAGGCATATTCTGAGTTTTTTAAGCTTGTGACTCACTGTAGAAGATTGTATGAGAAGGAGGTTGATGCTCTCAGCTTAGCATATACCTTTGCCAGCAAACATAGACAAAAATTATAGTATATAGAAATCATGCTTCAAAAACTCAAACCTCAGTAGCTGCTGCTATTTTTCAGCGATTGGAGTAATGCCACACCTATAGATAGGGGAAAGTTGGGGGGGGCGGGCAAGGGGAGCAGGGCACAGGATCCTATCTCTTTTAGTGCACCTAAACTTTCAAAGTTTCTACATTAAACCCTTCTTACTGAGAGAAAGGAAACAGTTTGAAGCTGTAGAGCACAGATGGCAGAAGGCACATATTTCAGAGCTTACTTACCCTGGTTGTCAAGTCTTAAGTTCACAGTTACTGACTTTATTTCTCCCAGAATGTTATCAAATTTTAACTCTCAATAAATGTGGATCTTTTAAATCTAGACCCACAACCTCCCACCCCCCACCCCCTTTCTTAATAAAAACTGGGGTGGGGCATGGGGTGGGGGTGGTGTTATATCTCTTAAATGATAATAATAATGAAAATTAAAACCAAACCAGTGTTAAACTTCGCAGAAGTCTTCTGGAAAGTATTGTGTCCTTTGTGTATAAAAAAGGAAAAAAGATCAAGCATTTTCTGTGCACATTTAGAGACAAGCTATCTATCTATTTCACTGATGATTTTCTCCCCTTTTCACCAACTCAAATATTGCAGGAAATAGAAATGCTTTGATGGGTAGAAAATACTAAGAAAAAGATAAATGAATGCAGTATTCCAACAGATTCCCTCTTGGTTGCTAATACATCTGAGAAAGTTTTCATAGATTCCATTTTTCCAATTTAAATTATGCAGATTTTTTTAAACTGTGAAATGCTATAGACGGGGGGCCCAGCATGCTCACATTCTTCATATATAGAGCTCTTTGTCTGAAATCACAACATTATGAGGACATGAGCAAAACTAAGATGTTTACAAGTTTGGATTTATGAAGTGTTTGAAAAAAGTGACATACGTCTATACTATTAACCTTGTTAATTTGAAAATGTTGATAATGATTACCAAGTCTTTTTCTAATAAACATCATCAAATCTAAATATTCTTTGAAAAATCCAACCATGCCAGTATATACTGTAAAATGTGCATTTCTGCAGAGACTCTTTGGAAATTTTAATCCTTGCTCAAATGCTGTGGTTATGAATTTTTAAGCAGGGAACATTTCTCTTCAGATCAGAATCATACTTTCTTGAAACAATTAAAATATGTCAACCTATTATTATCCTAAGCTTTCCATTCTAAAATTTAAATTAAATGCATTCTAAAATTTAAATTAATTCCATTCTAAAATTTAAATGCTTAATCACCCACTTTAATTGGAATCAGAATATTTTCATTCACTGAATTAAAATTAACATTTCTTTTGACTTACCTAAGTGTTAGTTTGTATTTCCCACCGTGAGTGCAATGCCTTATAAGAGATGCAAATCCAATTCTGATTTGATTGCATTCCAGAAATGAACAGGCCACTCTGAATTTGAATTGCCTCTGTATAAATTTGTTTCATTGTAGGAGTTAAATAGCTCTGAGTACTTAACAGAGGACAGTCAAGTGTTTTGTCCATTGAAAAGAATGGGAAACAAGATCAATGCAACACTAAGAACACAGCATGGTGTTGAAAGAAAAAAAAGGTTAATTTTAATTTAGCAGTGACAGATTATAGTGATGACCTGAAAGGAAACAGACATTTTTGGTAAAAGTGTCATCTTTTTTTGTTTTCATTAAAAATTTTGAAACAACAAAGAAGTCATCAAATTTCCTGATAAACTTTTTGGCACCTTTTTCTTTTTTTTTTTTTTTAATTTTGAGAAGCCATGCTTAAGGTTAAAAAAAATTAAATTCTTCAGTTCTAGTAAGGAATAACAATTTTAAGCCACCATAATGTTCATTCAGTTTCTCTTAGTTGCTGATAAATTTGAATAAATCTCTCATCTGTTTCGTACCTATTTTTCAATAGGTCATACTCATCTGCATTTTTCTTGTCTTCTGTAAAGGTTGGAAGAAAGAGGCAATTTAGCTACAGAGTTGCAGCCCATCAAACTTCCTGTCGCAACAACCAGCTTACAAATGATGATGGGCATCACCTCTATACAGTATCACAAGATCTATAATACACAAACCTTTTCCTATACCAGCCAGTGTCATTAAGAGTCTACAAATCTCTCTTAGATTGTGAGCTCAATTACATAGCCTTGAATACATTTGTCTTTCCAAGGTCAGAGAGACTTATTGTGAATTTGCTGTAGTGGTTCCATTTCCTCTGGCTTAAAAACTGTAGTTATTTCCAGACCTGTTCTGTAAGTCTATTTAATTTGTAAGTGCAAAGGGAATATGAGCAATTATAACAAAGACTGTAATTTCTGAGAACTTGCTGAAAATAAAAGGTGAAAAAGTTCTCAAGTAGATAATCCCTAATATAAATTATGTTAGTATGAAAAAAGACTGGAGTAAGAGGTCTCAGATTACCATAGAATAGAAACTCCAGCATCCCATTTTAGTATCTGAGTCCAGTAGAACTAGTCACGGGTTCGTACTAGTTTATACCAAGGATAGTGGATGTAAGATCAGGGAATCTACAGTATGCACTGCAACGTTCAGCAAAATTGACCAGAACCTGTGGCAGTCTTTTGCTGGAATGTAAGTAGTGTTTACGCCATAATCACAAGGGATTTTGCAGGAATTGTATTATTGCAAACAGTAGGGATGTGAATGGGATGTCTGCATTTCCCAAATGGAAAGTGCATCTCCTAACAGCAGCACCTGGAGCACTTGTCAGTGGTAGAGATTCCAGAAGACTTAGCTCAAGTCCAGTGTACCTGCATCAAGAAGTCAGTCAAGTTGAAAGTGACTCTGCCTGAGGCCTTTCCACCCCTGTATCATGATTCCCATGACTTTTTTTATCTGGCAAGACAGTGGGGGACATATGCATCCAGATTGGCTTTGCTGGGTTTTTTTGAGTCCAGGAAAAATGTGGTTTCCTTGTTTCCCAAACTGAGTTTATGCGTGAGATAATAATTGCTGCTGCCTTTGCCCAATGCAGACACTAACCACATCCATGATGAAAAATTATATGAAAGGCTTCAGTCTACATGATTCCACAAATTTCAGGGTATTGGCTCCAATAAAATAGGTTTTCGTGGCAAAAGCAATTAAAAGCTGGAACTGGTTGGAGTTCTTCATGAGCTTCAATGGGTGCAAAATTTCATAATACATATTCAGAACCCCGTGAAAAAACTTCAGGTTTGTTAGAAGGTTAAAGTGGATAGAAATGTAAAAATAATGGGGGAAGAGTTTACGACCTACTCTGTATACATTATAGTGTGATCTTTTAACCTTTCTGAAGGTAAGAAAAGGGTTTATAAAAGCCACTCGGGGGACTGAGTTCAATTTGTTTGGGCAGTTACAGTTCATTCTCTGAAATAATATGCTTTAAATAACCTCAATATGTTTTCTGCATGTCTGACATGAAGAACAGTAATTGGAAAAATAAATCACTAGTCCAGATGTTATCAATGGTGTTGGGTCAATTTTTTTGTGCGTTCCTGAGTATTTATCAGCTGAATTAAATCATATTACATTTCATCCAAAATAGCAGCTCAGCGTCTCAGTAATAACTCAAATACCATTCAGGTAGAAAACATTTCTAATTCATAGTATGTTAGTGCAAACAACAAACACTGTACTTGCAGACACAGACTACTTTAAGTGTATATTTTATCTTTCTGTTTCATATGCCCAGATGGTAATCTGTTTGCTTTGGGGTGAATTCATGAAATGAAGCATCTGGAGTTTAAAGTGTTTTGATTTGCTTCACTAGCTGCACCAAGCTCTGACTATATAACAAAATATTTGCTGCTAGAGCTCATACCCTGAAAGTAATGTTGCCAAAGGGTAAAGAAAGCACAAATGTATTGGTAGTCTTTTCCAGACTACAATTCTGCTAAGGTTACTACAAACCTTAAGGGCAAGAGCTCAGTTTCCCAATCTGGAGATGAATGTCATGTGTTTTATAAACACAGTCCTCTAAAATGAATCAGGTCCACAGTTGAATCATCTATCAAGTTACAAGTGCAAGGTCAAACAACATTTTGCTTTAGTATAAGAACATCCATATAAACTTGATTTATTTATAGTGACAGTTCTATATTCTCTTTTATATTGCTATCGGTTACATTATGGATAGATTACAGCTATAAAATGAAGTACCTCTTATGTATGCATGCAGGAGAGCTGCTTTATTTTATAGGTGTAACTTTTTTTAATTCAGCCACTTGTTTCTGTATATGACTATGAATAAAGAGAAATCCTGGGTGTGGAAGAGAAAGAGAAAATCTCAGAGGCAGCTCAAATTTTTTTCAGAGTAAGCCAGAGAAGCAGTCAGCAAAGTAATTCCTTCATTGGTTTTTTCTTCTTTGGTAATCCCAATGGATTCTAGCAGCACTTTGTGATATCATCAAACCATACCAGTGGCACTGAAATTGTTCTGTGTATCCCTGGCTAAAGCAAATAGCATCTCTTACCTTTCTCTGACCTAGAAGAGATGCAGGGCCACTCTGAGTAACAAATAAAAGATTAATCATACACAAAAGCTAATGAACTGTAGTTTAACTGTAGGATCCGTTGTCTCACGTTGATTAACTATGTACTATGCCTACTTTTTGGCATTGTTGAAATTACATATACTATACTTTTTTTGTCATGAACTTGTCCTTAATTTCAGAAAGTAAATTATCTTGGGTTTTGGATGGCACACCACCAAATGCTCATTCTTCCACAAGAAGTTATCACTGCAACATGGAAAGCAATGTTGCTATTGTAAGTAAAAGACGCAGGTAAATTACAGGGGTGGAAGGCACCCAAAAAACAAAGGTTATGGAGGTTATGGGGACCTGCAGAAAATACAAGAATACTATTGGATTTATGTTCAGACAAAAGAATGTTTTCTGAAGCAGGATTCTTATAACTTCTCATCTCTTTTTGTCTTCAGCACGTGTCTGACAGAAATGGGAAACATTCCTTAATAAAGATCTTATTCCTTCACTTTATCTTGTGACAAATCCTATTTGCTGAGCTGATGAGAAAAGAATGTAAAATGGACTGTTACAACAGTTTAATGTGACATCATCTGATTTCATTAACTTTTTTTTCTATCTATGAGTGATTTCTTTGAATACTCATGCAGCAAAATAAAGCCCCCTGTTAAACTTTATATGAATTAATCCTACAATTAACTGTGATGATTGAATGCCAAATGGTGCAAGTGAGTATTGGGCATTCTATATATTCATGCTGTGTTTGTCCAGTTCAGTGTGATGTGTTTAAGCTGTGTACCTAACTCTCTTTTACTCTGAAGGGCGATTTTGAGTTGTTATCTAATGTAGTTTTCTCAAGACTTTAATTTATAAAAGACTGTGTGTCTTCCTGTTATCCATCATAAAAAGAGATGGTTTATCATAAGAAGAGGTTGATGTAATGATTTTAACTATTTTAACCACTTACTGCTAAATACCTCCAAGATTTTAAATGAAATTAAATCAAGAGTAGTTTCCAGAACACTGGTGCACTGTGAGGTGTTTCAGAACTGTAAGGCAACCTATCTGAGCTATGTAGTGGTGTCAAGTATTATCAGAAGTGAGTCAATGATGTGGTTTATTGCAAGAAATATTCAGAATATTTGTCTGTCATTAGGCATTCTTAATAGCTGTTATTCTGCTGATATGTACAAACCAAGCAGTATTTCACCCACCATGAAAGGAGGTGGGATGGGATGAGTGGGAGATTTGAGTAGGAGGCATGTATCGGCATTAGTTACCTTTATATTTGGAATGGGAGAGATGAAATAAACCCCCACAGATGATACTTATATATAGTCAAGGCATAAACAACAGTGCCTTCTGGTTTTCCAGATATACGTAGTTTGATTTTGGTTGAGGGCTGTAAACCTGGGTAGCACTTGAGCAGTGCGTAGTGGAATGGAACTAAGAATTGTGTAGTCCTTATGGAGGAGTCCTGTTGGTGGCAAAGAGAACAAACCCTGACAGGAGAGAGACAGATGATTATAATTTCATCAGGTGACACTGACATTTATCCTGGGTTGTAGCATTTTTGCTTTCATTCCTTGGTAATTTTCACTTTGCATTTTGTTTGTGACATTTTGATAAAGAGTGACCGATTATT
Organism: Falco rusticolus; assembly: GCF_015220075.1. NCBI lineage: Eukaryota > Metazoa > Chordata > Aves > Falconiformes > Falconidae > Falco > Falco rusticolus. The sequence continues at coordinate 14,925,983 of NC_051210.1, read as the reverse complement.
GTGACAGTTATTTAAAAAACAGTACATTTTTGAGTCACAAGAAATAAATGTTTTGAAGGACTGATTTTGCAAAGACTATACACTTATTCACATCACTTTTTTTCTATTATAGTGCTCAAACATTGAACTTAGTCAACATTCATTCTAATTGAAGGTTATATTATGATGATAAATGAACTGAATGTCAGAATTTAATTCTCTCATTGCAGAATGCCTCAGTATCCATTCTTTTGACTTTCAACAAAAGCATCAGTGAACTTGTATGGGCTTTGAGGAAAGCAAATAAGATAATATATGCTTTGGCTTTAGAAACTGAAATTGATTGGTTTTCAAAAATCTCATACGAAGTGATTAAAGTAGAAGTTGTAGTAACTGATGATTGTGCAACTGTTAAAAACATTTTAAAAGGTAAATTAGAACAATTTATTTTCAGCTTTCTCATGGTTTTACACCTGAAAGTACTGCCTCAGTTGTCTTCTGATTACTTGTGATAAGTGAAATAAAATGATGAGAGAATTATATTTTAGGTCAGGTGATAAAATATGAACCCAAGCCTATATCCAGTTTCTGTTGTTTAAATATTAGAAATTACTGAAAGGATCATGGATGGTAGGTCCAATGTATCCTCAAGACTATATAACCTACTCCCCTCCCTCAATGCTGCCTGTAGCTGTATATATGTCATTTCTGACAGATGTTTTTTCCAAGATCCATAATGACAGAAGTGCTGGAGGTTCCACAACTGCCAGAGACATTACATTTCAGTGCTAACTACCCTTGGAATTAGAAAGCGCTTTTTTTCCAGAGGAAGTTTGATTTCCTTTTCTGCAATTTAAACTCAGTACTTTCAGATGCGGCAATAGTAACATCTGTTTTTCTATTTCCAGTATTTTCTTCTGCAGGATCTGAAATGTTAAATTGCAATTGCATTTCTACAGAGCATAGTATGCCCTGTAACTGAATAAGAAGCACTGGACATTTAAGTGCAATGCTTACTCTCGTGAAGCTACACTTCCAGTGTGTCACTCTGAAACTCCTCGTAGCTGGGGGGAGTGGAGTGAAGTCAAGAGAACAAACTGTGGTCTGGCACAACTTAGCAACTCTGCTAAAAGCAGTAGTTTTGGAAAGTTTTTCTACCTATTTGTAAAGCTAACTCTTGAAGGCTGTCTTTGCAGACCTCAGTATGCAGCTAGTTTTTTGAATTAGTTCCCTCAATACCAAGTGTCTAAGAAATGCTTTTAGGGAAAGTGTGATATATGTACCCAACAAGATTACTTTTTTATTAGTTAGTTCATTTAGGTTTTTTTATAAAAACTAGATTTAAGCTTAGTATTTATTGCAAGCAATCCAACACATCCAGTGGAAAAACATGGGTTGGGATTAAGACAGTTTAACAGGCAAAGCAAAAGCTGTGCAGGCAAGCAAAGCAAAGCAAGGAATCCATTCACCCCTCCCCATGGGCAGGCAGGTGTTCAGCCATCCCCAGGGAAGCCAGGCTACATCACATATAATAGGTACTAGGGAAGGCAAACACTAACTCCAAATCTAACTCTTTGCTCCTTCTTCCCCCAGCTTTATAGGCTGAGCATGACGCCATGTGGCCTGGCACATCCCCTGGGTCAGCTGGGGTCAGCTGTCCCGGCTGTGTCCCCTCCCAGCTCCTTGTGCCCCCCCGGCCTCCTCGCTGGCGGGTTGGGGGGAGAAGCAGGAAAGCCCTTGGCTCTGTGTAAGCGCTGCTCAGAAGCAACAAAGACATCCCTGAGTTATCGGCACTGTTCCAGCACAAATCCACAACATGGCCCCATGCTAGCTGCTGTGAAGAAAATAAACTTTATCCCAGCCAAAACCACCACAGGTTTATACAGAAATTTTTAGTTGTCCAATTTGATAATGCTTGATATGAAACATATATTTTAAGTTAATCTTTTGAACTATGACAGATTTACAAAAGAAACTACTGCCCTTCTCAGTGCATCTTGGTACAATTTCTGTGGAAATGTCTAAACAAGAAATTGGTGATTTAATCTGAGGAAAAATATGACCACTAGCCTTACAGAATTCTATTGTCTAAAGAATTTCATTATTTTATCTTGAAACCCTGCCATAAAGTATGTCTAAAACATAGTAATTGTAGTGTCAAGATATAGACCTGGAGGATCTTCATTATTATCAATATAATTTTGAAACTTTTTGAAAATCTGAAATATTTATTTTTTGCTAGGTAAAGCAGTCAGTTTTTGGTGGTATTTCATCTCAACATTTTAGCTCTGTGGCCTTTGATGTTTTCAGTATTTTAGACTGTGGGTCACAACTTATTGTCCTGATGCTCATGTTTATTGTGTGCTTCTAGGGTAAAACTATCTTAATTCATTTCAAATGTCTGGCATGTGGCTCAAAAAGTCCAGTTGAAATCTTTGTAATATCTTCAGGCTGTCCCTGTGTAGTATATTTTGGTGACTTCTAGTTTTTATGACTTCTTGTTTTGATATTGTGATACTCTCAGCATTATTTTTGTGACAGTTGTTCTCTTCCTTAAAGCAACATCTTGACTGAGATTGCACTTACATGGTTGCAACAGACAAATTTAGATAAAGTACTCCTGAGTTACCAAAGGGGAGTACCTGCAGATGAATTTTCCTCCAAAAATCTGATGATGAGCAGCACTTGGGGAAAAACGTTCTGTGTTTTCCCTGCACAGTACATGAAAGAAATGCATCTTTTTGTTTATTTTGGACTTTTATTCTGCTGGATATTGTATAGTTCCCACTAGTTCTTGTAGTGGCCACTATCTGTGCCAGTAAAGATTTTGTAGAAAATTGTGGTAGGCCCTCCCCTTTCATTTGTGTCTCAGTATTTTCCACTTTTTCCTCTTTTCCATTCATGGTAATTCTTATGGTTCAGCTTTGCTTTCTCAACTACTAAGCTGATGTCCTTGTAGATGTGCTTTCTAAGACTCCCAAAAGTTACTTCTGAGGGGTGGTGATGATATCAGAACACACTGCTTTTTTAATGTGAGTGCTTTCTTTTTCCACGTGTATCACAGTGCATGCAGCAACACTGAATTTCCTCTACCATTTCCACACCTGGTGATTCTCTGGCATCAACTTGGTACCACCTAAAAAGCAGCTTGGGGCCAAGGGCAGCTTGTTGTAAGACCAGACACTGGTGATACCCTGCTGCAGGGGAAACTGATTAGTTCCTCTGTTTTTCACCTTTTAGGCAATGATTTATCTTTATGAGGCCCTCTCCCTTTTCCTAGAGAAACTTAGTTCCTCTAATAGCCTTTTGTGATGGACCTTGTTGAATTCCTCTGGGACATGTGGTAACAGCACCCCTCTAGTCCCCTGCTACCACTTGGGTTCTGCCCTCAGAAATAATGAAGTGATGAGATAGTGGTGTTGTCAACATTTGGGAGTTTGATTCTTGAGCTTCTCCAGTGAAGGAGGTTGTGATGTTGATACTCCATTGTACTACTGCATTTTGGGGAGGACAGAAATCGGATTGGTTAAATATACTTTGAAGGTTAGTTAGAATGTAAAACACAGTTCAGAGTTAAAATCTCTTGACTTCCAAAGGCTCACACTTATCCTTGAGTCTGCTGTGTGTGCAAAGGTGAAGGGAAATGGCTACAATACTTAAAATGCTTCCTTTCTGTTTCAGCATAAAATAAACAAATATTTAGAGACATAGTGAATTTGCGTGGTTTTATGTTTTATTTGCACTCTGATTTCATTCTGTATTGTCTGAGGAGAATTCAAGGGAACAAAAGGCAAGATTAAAAAATAGTTACAATTCCCCTAGGAAGTGAAAAACCCGAAAAAAGGATATTGCCATGAGTTCAAATAAAGCTTCTCCACTCCTCCATCACTAGATAAGGTAGCTTTAAACCTGTTACTTTAACCTACACAGTAGTGAAAGCAAAGCATGCTCTTTATTTGAGGTAATACTGTATCACAGATTCAGGAATTCTGTGCAATCTAGAAAGCTTTCATGTTACAGTAGTATATATATTTAGACTGCAAGACTCTCTTCCAGTATGGTATGGAAGAACTGCTGCTTCTGTGGGAAAGCACTATGGAAAGATTGCCATTCAGAAAATAGTACTGGTTTTGTTTGTAAGACAATGCCTTGTTACTAAAAAATTAAAAGGTCCGGTAATAGTTAAGTAACATATTCCAATAGTGGTACAACTTGTTTACCCTTCACCCCCTCTTGAGCTCACCTACCCAGTATAACAGCGTGTGCACTGAATGACCAAGTATTTACTCTTAACAAAGGAGAATTGTGCTGTTGTAACTTTCACCACAGAAAAGCACTAAAATACTATAGTTTTTTGACTTATCCTCATAATGTTAGCTTTAGTCCAGTGACAGTATAGGTCATTAGGAGTAGACACTTGTTTCTGTCTTTCTTAATGAAGAATTTCCAGGAGCATGTAGAAAAACTGTAGTGGGTTGACATTGCCTAGCTTCCAGACCTCCACGCAGCTGCTCCCTCACACCCCCTCCTCAACAGGACAAAGGGAGAAGATAAGTTGGAAAAGCTCATGGGTCAAGGCAAAGACGAGGAGATCACTTAGCAATCCTAGTCATGGGCAAAACAGACACAATTTAGAAAAGATTAATCTGATTTATTGCCAATTAAAAAAAAAAAAAAAAAATCTCATCGCCCCCAGCATCTTCCCAGTCTCCACTTCAGTCATCGCCACCCAAGTTTTCTACCTTCAGTGTTACATTCAGAAATAAGTTCGTTGCTCTGTGTTTAGACATTTCTTATGATTTCATCTAGACAAGGCATTTTCAACCTAGTTAGAGGGCAAGAATAAAGAGAATAAGTTAAAAGTCAAATAAACTGTCTAGAAATTAATTCTTCCTGTCAATAGAACACCTTTTTTGTCATTCTTAGACATTTGGGCAATGCAATATTATTTTCTACTAGTCGCTTTTTCTTCCTGCATTCTTGTATCACTGGTTATTTCCATTTCTTCAAATAATAATTTGACCTCTTTATTAATAGAAGATAACATTTGACTTTCAATATATTTCACTCTGTCTCTGGTAGTTACAAAGGTAATAGCTGTAAAATCAGGTTTAGGCGTAAAAGTGATTACATCACAAAGAAAATCTTCAAATTTCTGAATGTCTGGAAAGGTGTTCAAATTTCAGCCAAATGTGTGGAACTGAAGGGGTTTTTTCCATGACAGTTTTTCAAAAAATTCTGAGGCAAACTTTCTGCCCACACCTGTTAATCTTCTCACCCTGGCAATGGGGCTGGGGGCTGGGGCTGGGTGGATGTTGGTACTTGTTGTTTTGTCATACTAACAGTTCATACAGAACAACAGAAAGCCAAGAAAATTGCATAATGGGGCCCCAGAAGCCCAAAGAGATGGATTTCTAGAGAATCTGCTTAATCACTCCACTCTTTGAAAGTAACGATTTCAAGGGAGAATATTTTCAGCTAGGTCCCATTGTGACCCTGCATTACAAAAAACCAAAACCAAACCAAACCAACCAACCAACCAAACAAACAAACAAAAAAAACCAACCAAAAAAACCCCCAAAAACCCAAAAAACAACCAACCAACCAACAAACCAAAAGTATATAAAGTGTTTATTTTTCACAAAGTAAGATGGCTGAATATATATACCGGGGAGATAATAGAGAATTGATGCAGTCTCATGTCAAACCTACTGCTTTGATGAGTGAGAAACCCAACGTCTTCTCTAGAGAAGCTGCTTTGTTTAGTGGAGACAGTCCTGCCTCAAGTGCTGGCAGCTTTTTGCTGCCTTCCAAGACTACTTCTGAAGTTGCATAAATTCCTTGTGTTACACATTCTCTCTGCAGTTCAGCTCTTGGTGCCTTTACCTTGTCCATGATCAAGCATATAGTATAATATAAAATGATTGAATTAACTCATGCATTTATATACCACATAACAAGTTAGTGGAATAAGGATTAGATAAATCATATTTCACCATGAAATTTGTATTTGCTTACTATACTGTCTTTCCTGTAACTGCAGTGTTATATTTACATAATATAATAATAATATTTTTAAGCACTATTTTCCTTTCTTTTTGATATGTTATTTTTCATAATGTGCTTTATGTAGAGGTGCAGGGTCTTCTTTTTCAGGCATTTTGAAAGGTCCTGGAAAAGTAATTTCTATATGGCATGAAGCCAAAGAATTTTGTTCTTTTGGTTGGTCTTTCTGAAAAGCTTAGGGGAACATGTTGATCAAAAAAGTTGATGTCTATTTTCAAATTAATTTTGAAATAGTTCAGTCATTACTAGTCTCTGGTATCAGTGTAGTTCTTTGTTACTGTATAAATGATAGTTCTTTTGTCCTGTCAGGGGTTATTCTGGTCCTTAAAGCATGAGTCAGAACTTCTCTGACCTCCTCTGCTTTTACTGTTGAAGACAGTTATTTTTTTGTATGTCCCATTAAAAGAAATTGAAAGTTCAGATTTTAGTTTAATATGTCAAGAGGATAACATTCTAAAAAACCCCTTTCTTACTGTGGAGTTGGAGACATGGGTGGAGAATGCTGTGAAGGTGCCAAATTCCATCACCAGCAGAGACAAGTAGTTAATCCTACTGTTGAAAAGATCTATTTTTTTTTTTACTTCGTCTTCATTCGGGGTTTAATGCTTTGTCAGTTTCACCTTCAGATCCTTTAGTAAATGGCTTCCTAAGCTACTGTAGGCAACACAGTTTTCTGCTGCCCTTGAGTGGCAGTCAGTGCACACTATTATTTGGCATTATTAGGAACTTTCACTGGCCTCTAGCCCTGTTTACTTCAGCAGAGGCATTTACAGCTCTGACAATGCTATCTGTTCCTTTTTGTATAGGAGCTAAATATGTTCCTAAACAATCTCAAGGAATTTCACTAAAAATATCACCATTTCAAAAAGCTCAGTACAACTGAGAAGTCTAAATAAATTTTCCTCTTCTTGTTTTCTAGTGAGTGAGCACTGGAGCTGAAAAACGTGGCAAAAAAGTCTTTGTCTTTCTTGCTTGCGTCCGTGGAGCCTGGTTTGCAAGGTAAATGTTCCATTTCAACTGACTGTAATTTTATACTATTATGGTTTCCAATGACTAAAATGACCTCATAATACCTCTAGGTTTTAGAAGAAAATACCCTTGCTTAGTGGTTTATCTGCACTTTTAGTACTGAATTGTATTAGAATACTCTTAAGAGTTGCTTTGGATTCATTAACGATCACACCCCCCTCTCAGGAAGAACAGAAAAGCATGCCAAGATCTAGGTTATTTGTGACTTTCTGTGTTATTGCTCCTATATTTCCATCAGTCTGAGTGAAAGAACAGTTAAGGTGAACCTGAAAATTTAAATCTGAATCTGAATGCATTTATTATATCAAGATGTATTCTCTGCTTATTGGTGATTTTATTAGAAGGGAGACTGAAGGTGATTCTTGAGATGTACCTGGCTATGTTTGACAATCTTTATTGCTGTACAGGTGTTTAAATGAGAGGTTCTTATTCCTGCTCTTAAACATAGCTCTTAATAATGATATTTGAAAGGCATTCATGTTAAACATTTAGAAAGTTTAGTTTTCTAGAGTTTAAAAATAACTCAGGGAAACTATGTTGTTTTGACAATTAATTTTGTCAGACCAAACTGCTGGTTCTGCCAGCTCCCCCCCTCCAAAATGTCCCTGATTACCTTCCTCAGTTTCGGCTAAGGGTCTAGGCTTAATATTACTCTTTCCTTTGAGACTTTGTTCCACCCCTGAGTTTTATCTTTGAAGTTGTCTTAGTAGAATGTTGTAGAATGATACATTCCTCTCTGAATCTTTCTGCCATTGAAACTAACTCTTTTACGCATGGTGAAAAAAGGGTTTTCAAAAGTGGTTGGGTTTTTTATTATTATATATTATAAAGAATTGAACGAGAAGATATGCAAAACCTGCTCCAAATTCATGGTTTTAAACAGAGTGCTGAGGAGAAGAATTATCCCTTCTCAACAGAAGTGCCACTATTAGTTGTATATTCATGGTGGAAAATTGTCCCTTTCAAGAAATAAAATCATGAGCCTTCCCAGCACCTAAAATGGTGGAGTGGATATGCTACTCTTCAGCATTTATTTAACAAGCTGAACCCCAAGGCTGTGCATTTGAATGTATTGTATTTCTTTAGCAGGGACAGAAAAAATGGAGAATCAGCCTTTGCTGTCAATGAAACCATGCTATGAGCTGTGGGTAGTGATTGTAGGAAGAAAATTAGCAGTATTTCCTTCAAGGCACCTTCCGAAGATAGGAGCCATTTGTGAATACTGTAAAAAGCTGGCCATTTTTACTAGCTCTCCTTCACCTGCTGGAAACAGTAGAAAAATTCCAGGAGTGAGGAAGAGCCCAAACACAATGATTTTCCATGCAGATGGTTAGGCATTGAACAATCACACTTGCCAGAAAAGTGTAGATGATGTTGCATTTCAAAGAGGCGCTGGTGCAGTTTCCCAGGCTTCGTGCTGTCTTACGTAGGCTTTGTCTACTTTAACTTTGCAAAACCAGCAGAAGTGGAGAAAGCACTAACAATCAGCAGTCTGATGGCTATAGACATAATTTTATAAGAGCTTAAACACAATTTTTATGATTATGTAGCTTTTTTTAATGGGAAGGTAAGCATGTACTTAAACACTTGCAGACCTGGGATATATTTGGCTCAATGGCAGCTAAAGTGACAGTGTAAATAATAAGTGAAATTTACAAAGCATCTATACATGACATAGTAGCAGGCACAAGCTGGTCTTTCTCCATCACGTATGATAACTTGGTGTCTTATGCAAGATAACAGTCACGAAAAAATCATATGTTTTAAAACACAATTGACAAAGAATACTTTTCCCTAAAAAAACCCTAGTATTACGACTTTTTATCCAAAACAGCCAGTTCTGACGTAATGGGCTTCCTTTGGTTGTAGGTGTAGTTAAATCTGGTGGTTTTAGTGTTTCTGCTCAGTTATGTGTCATTTTTGGCATTGACATTTCAATAGCAAAACATCGATATTCAATCTGGAGATAGCAATAAGTCACTGCCATTGAGAACAGACTAATATGTGTTTATGATGGTGATCCTGGGTAGGGTAATGAGATGTTTTTAATCAGCCAAAAGAGTAGGTTCAGAGTTGCAATTTGATTATTTGATTTTTAAACAGATTTGGTGAATTATTATGATGTAAAACTCTTTCATTTTACTTTTTGTCTTCCTCCTCCTGAAAGGATTTATTACCTCCTATTTAACTTTATTTTTCTAACATTCTTGTTGTGAATTTGGAATGCATAGTGCATCACATATGTGGATTTGCATAAGCTGATGCTGTTATAGTTTTTTTCTGTACTTTTGAGCTGATGCTGTTATAGTTTTTTTCTGTACTTTTGATCTGATGTTAGGGTAGTAACAAAAAATGTCCCAAACCCCTGAGTAGTTTTTAGACATCTTAGGAATGTTTCTTTCTTTTTGATCTAGCTAATGCTGAGTGCTAATGTAAGGCCCCAAATCCCTATAGGTGTAATAGCTATTTCTATTTCAGATATAAAAAAGAAAAAAAGAAAAAAAAAAAAAAAGAGCTATTTCAGAGTGTCACCATGTATGTCCATACATATGTGTTTTTTTCCTAAAGGGAAAAGATCCCTGTACTCCATAAGCTGAAACTTCCCATGTGAGCAAAACATATATTGTTGTGCTTGGGACATTCAAAATGAAGTAAAATTAGCTTAGAGGTGGTATCCTCTGGTCTAATAGCCCAGCTGTTTTTGTATACCAGGGGTCTGACTTAAGGTCATTTTTCTTCCTGGGTGAATATGAGCTCACCCCTGGCATTGGAGTACAGGAATTCTTTCTCAGTGTTTCATTTAGTCCCTTTTCTGATCAGTAAATGCTATGGACCAAAAATATCCTAAGTGTTTCTTAAGGCTCTGGCTGATTAACTGTTCTCCATTTTTTCTTCTATGAAGAGCCATCCTAAAGAGAACAAAAGTCTGTGATGGTGCTAAAGAGCTGTGCATTTCTTTTCGGTATCTGCAGCCAAAGCTTGTATTCATTCAAATCAGTGCAAGCAATACAAAGATTTTCTGCACTATGACACGGCTGTGGCTGATGGTGTGTTTGTGTAGCCAGATTAACTCAGTTTCCTTCCCCAGATGGACAACAGCACTGTAAAAAACTATTTTTACTAAGCAGCTACCCTCAGTTTCAGCCTACCAGAGTGTCAGATATTTTTTTATATCAGGTATAGCCAAACTTCATATGCATGCAGTCAGTACTTCTCCAGAAATAATTAACTATTATTTCCACTGTCTTCTGTATCGACACGTATTTCTTGTGCTTAAACATCTATGTCTTGAGTAACGTCCCTGAATTTGATGGATTAGCACCTGTATATTGAGGGGAATAAAAACCACAATCCCACCTCTCTTGAGCACTCCTGGAGGAGAAATCAAAAAAAATTTTGATGGTTCTATTTTTTTCTGCTGTTTAATCTATGAATCTATATTAAAAGAGGCACTTATCCAGCGGGTTGGTAGTATAATTAATTAAGATTTTTCAGATCTTTCAGTGTTATCAGACCTATTGGCCTGAGAATAAGTGAGGGCTACCATAACTGCTGTGGTTTCAACACCGGAAGCTATTGTTCTTCAGATAGAAAAGGAAAATTTGATGAACAGTTGTGTTGAAATGACTAGAAATAGATGCAACATGATATGTAAATTAAAAGAGTAGATCCCCTCAGGGTTAAACCATTTATTTTAATCCATGTACTTGACTAGTCTCTGATGATTAAATCTAGTACCTTCAAAAGTAAGAGGTGGCTTCGGGGGCTCAGTTTATATAGCCTGACAGAATCTGATTTTCAGTAAGTTCTGATGACTCCTTTTATGAAATTCAGGCTACTTCTAAATTCAAAATGCACACCCATAAAATCACTTAGAAAAATCTTCACTTACACCGGAGCTGCAAGACCTGCTGATTCTTAAAACTGCCAGAATAAATTAAAATAATACATTTCAGTCTTTTGGGGCGCTATCTTGTGCTGTTATGTATGTGAAGGTCTGCATACTTGTCTCTGAGTGATATTTAGAGTTCAAACTCATACTCTGAGTTACGATTGAACTTTGAATAAAATGCTAGGAATTATTTGGGAATTCCTAAGTTTGCTGAATATCAGAGTGCATTTTCCAGGTGAAGTTCACAAATAAGTATTGGGGTAAGGACAATAGACATCCACACTCCAATATAATAAATAGATCAGTTTAAAATCTATATACAGCAAACAAGACCTTCATTTAAAGAGATGTGTGGTTCATTCAGTGAAGGCACTCCAGTTTCTTCCCTGGCCTCCCCCAAGCATCAAGTGTTGTTTATGTTTAAAGATGACTAGAATCAGTGTTTGAAAATTATAAACATAACCTCAGTATTCTTTCATTTTGAAAAATAAGGATGTTAATCAAAGCTGAACAAAATCTTTAAAAAACAATCTCTGGAAAAAGTGAAGCTAGAATTCACAAATAAAAAGGGGATTTCTTTCACATGTGAAAATGTTGCAAAGTTTTGTTATACAGCTACTCTGCAGCCACTTCCCATGTTTTGCAGAAGATAAAGACACCTTAAGAAAAGCTAGTTCTGTTGTCTCCCTTTAACAGCAATGCCAGAATGCCTCCATTTTCTGTGCCAAGCAATGCACCATTTTGGTTTGTGTATCTCCCTTGAAATAATGGATTCAGTCCTTCTTTGACTTTCCTTCATGCCTTGCTCACAACCCTACTGTGCATCCTTAAATCTTTCTGGTTTGCATTTTCAGCATTGCAGCCTGATCTTTGTTATAGAATTTTGTGATGAGAGCTCATCACAGTAAAATACTGTGATGCACTTCATTAATCTGAAAGTATATGAGCAGGAAAAAAAAAAAAGGAATAACTTTGTATACTATTACTGTCAATAAAAGTGTGGCGCCTGGGCTACAGTAATAATAAAAGTTAAAAGGAGACTTTGTCAAGGTATTTTATGTAGCTATCCAAAACTGAACTGAGTGCGTTGGTTTATTTTGACGTTGAAAGAAAAATTTGCATGCCAAAAAGTCTTTTTCAGTTCCTGACTAACAAAAAAAGAAATGTAAAAAAATCTGTTGTATAATGGCAGCCCGCTGATATACAGATTTTTAATAAATATATAGGTGATAGCAATTTAAGACCTTGAATTCTTTTACATAATCTCTATCTTTAAGACAGCTGTGATTTTTAGTAATTTTGTTGGTACCACTAGAAATGGTATAGAAGCTTTTGAGCTGAATGTTGTCTCATTCTTGAATAACAGGTTTCAGAACTTGATTCTGTGCTTGTTTACTGCCTTACTGTGAATTAAATCATCCTTATACACTAGAGATCATTTTGAGAGTCACCATACATTTAAGTTTAATCAACTTAAATGTCCCTGTGTTCTGCCTCATTTTACTCCTGTGCACAGAAGGACTTTCTGCCAGTCAGGGGATGTCAATGCAGGTGAGACCCCAGGCCTGAAAGTCCAGGAACTATAGGATGTTGAAAAGCTATGGTCAAGTACTAGATGATGATGAGTCCTGCCAGCTCCCTCCCTGGGAAAGCCCTGTCTCAAATCCATTAAAAAGCCCTTGAGTGTGCAAGGAAGAACCGGGCACCCAGCCATGTGAATGAGAACTGTAGGTCAATAGAATTTTAAAGTAATGTAATTTGACTCGTCTTGGAAAAGTACTCAAGTGGTGAGGCCATGTAGTGCAGGGTGTGTGCTGTTTTGAAATATAAAAAAGAAGCTATGGGTACCCCAAAGGTAGAAAGAGGTATTTTTCTGCAAATATTTCTTCCAGAGTGGTTTCTGTCACTGAAAATGTTAAGCGTATCACAAGAGGAAATTCTACTGTCATCACATTCTTAAAGACAAAATCATGAGGGGATATGGAGTGAATATGGAATAAGATAAAGTATATCACCTCAGCTGAATATGACTATTTTAATGATAAATCTACAGGTAGAGAAGCAGCATGCTTCTTTTATTATAGATAAATAGCAGACTAAGAAAAATAATAGTCTTCCAAATTTCCCAGAGGATAATCAAGATTTCATCAAGATTACTCTTGTCAACTTTAATTTGCTCAAGTAGAGCCCCTGTGCTGAGTCAGGTGTCCTGGCTCTGAAGCACACTGATATTGCTCAGAAGACCATTACTTGAACTCGCTTACTGCAGTCAGTAAGCTGAATAAATCTGTGCAAAAATCATTCTTTTTACACACATGGCTGTTTCTGCCTGTGCAAATGTGAGCATAGATTTGGAACCTTTCTGCAATCATTCCTCTCCAGAATTGGGCCTTCTTATAGGGAAAACTATTTGAAAACTATTGCACAAAATTGGAGTAGTTCTAATTAGAAGATTTAAAGTAGCTGCTAGTCACCTTCATCTACTACAAGCAAAGGAAATCTCTCCTGTACCATTTTTTCAAATGTATTCACTCTAAAAATATTCATATAAATTAAGCAGAAAGCAGCCATCATTTCAGTTTCTTGATGTCTTGTCAGACAGCAAGATCAGTGCCACAGTCAGATATAAAGGTTGATTCAGAAAAGGGAGGAAATGGAGAAAAGGGAATGAACTGAGAACAATGATTTTAGTTTTAGTTTTAGTTTGGACATTAGAAGAACATTGATGCTCTTCAGAATCAAAACACCAGGGTTATGGGACAAAGGAAGCTATTTCTGCAGTATTCATGCATGCATAAAAACATGCTATTTCTAATGCATTTAATAATTTTATAATTTAACAATTTGTGTCATTTGGCATCAAAATTAAAGGACCTTTTCCTAAGCTAATGTAAATCATGGTATCACTGGAGTTATGCTAATTTACAAGAAATTTACAAGCCCTGTTTTGGAAATTCTACTTGTTCTATAGTGAAGCTCTTGGGGGAAATACATCAGAACATTTTTGATGAAAAAGTTGATGGAAGATGCTGCATTTATTCATTTAGACAATTTCAAATTAAAGATGGTAATGGGGTTTTTGTTTGTTTGTTTGTTTTTTTCCCCTGTAGCATGTTCTTAACATTACTTTTGTTCTGCCTAAAAAAATACCAGATACTGAGATTTAGAGAAGCTTGTTACATGCAATAACAGCAAAAAGCAGTGTGCCTTCATATGGTACCCAGAAGCCAAAAATACATATATTTTAATTTCAGTTATGAAATATCAGGATTGCCTACACTGTGTTAGCAAATCAGTAATTATTTAAAAAACGTTATGGAGAGTAAAAAAAAGTGACAGCAACGTTGTTCATACCTAAAAATGGATATTTACAATATCCATAGAATGTTAACAGATACTTAAATCTTTTAAAAAGTAAAAACCAACCAAACAAAACAAAAACCAAACAAAAAAAAAAACCCCAAAACAACCCAAACAAACAAAATGCAAACTTGTTCATCTTCAAGAACCCAAGTGTGCTTACAACTAGATGTAATGAAGCAAAGTGAGGACCCCCTGAAAGTCTGTAAGCATCTTATGCCTGTATATTTCTTCATAATTCACAGTATAGTTTTCTGATATTTGGTGGTATGTTTTCAATAGTTGTTGTGTTGCACAGAATGTTTTCTTTTAGAGTGGTAAATTAAGGCAAGTCAGATGACCAGATCCTGTAAGGACCAGAGTGCCTGAGCAGTACTAACATAAGTGCAAGTACCTAAGGCAATGAAGTTACTGGTATGGTCAGGTATTTCTAAAACCATTCTGCTTTTATGCAGTGACTAATTGCTCTTTTCGTACTTTTCCAAACACATAAACAGAGTAAATATAGCGTGATTATTTTTTTATTATTATTTCCTTTTCCCACTTGTGTTCAGAAACCATTCTCACTTTTAAGGATTTATTATTAATGTTGGGCTTTTCTCATTTCTTCTCAAAATGTCACAACTGCTCAGATCCAGATTTATCTGCACAGCTACTTGTGTGTGTTATTTGCAGTGTCCTTTTTCTTATACTTTCCCTCTTTTTCATGAGCCACCCCTTAGCATCACATAGATTTTCATAATTACACAGTAGCACCCCTGGGAAGCAGGGCTGCTTGTTACAAAACCAGAACTGTGGCATTTCTAGTCTTACTCAGAATTTTTCAAGGAACCTGTGGTGTCTGAAACAAAAATTGGAACCATAGTGTACGCTAGAATCATGCATGTGTGCAATGCAGTGGTAACATGATGCAGAACAGCAAAAAACCAAACCAACCCCAGAAGGTGAGTGACACCGTACCTCTCATGCTTGTCTAACCCTGGGAGAAAAAATGCTTTTAGCACAGCTGTGTGGAGGGGCTAAAGAAGAACATTTAGGCTGCATAGCATCCCAAAAGGTGAAAGTCATGTCAGTGGAGGTGAAAGTGATGAGGGTTTTGAAAGCAGACATAATAGGCAGGAGACAGGATTTAGAGGAAATGTAGAATTAATTTGTAATATAAAAGGAGTGCAAGTGGGGTTCCAGTAAGAGTCAATTCTGGCAAAACTGACCAAGATTACAGATAGATTAATCTGAAGAAAAGGGAAGAGAGAAACTCATAGGGGAAAAAAGGCTTCTGAACTTTGAATGGATAGCATTCTAATTAATGCATCTGATCCATTTGAATTAATATTATAATCCTGACTGCTCAGAATTCCTTCACATTTTTTGGACTTTACAGCTGTAAAGGCTACCCCGTACTTTGGGTGTGAGGAGCTTACCCTTTCTAAGTTGTAAATTATGTAATGTAATAATATTCCAGCTTCATTTAACCATATTCTAGAGCTCCTAAACTCTGCTGAGCATGTTAATTAGAGGAATTCATTTTACCAAGATGGTATTCAATGTGCAGAAATAAAATAGAATAAAACAGTTGCTATTGCTGTAGTCAGCAAAATGTGTGTTTTGTGAGCAGCAGCAGGTAGATGGATAATGGTTAGCAGAACTGCATCCTGTGGAGAATGACACATTTTCTGGGTCACTAAATAATCAGCTCACTCAGTTCAAGTACAATAGTAATTGAATGTTAGAAGATTTATGGTGACAGTGGATTTGGGATATTGGTTCACTAAATAAAAAGGACAGGCTTCTTTCCTCTGAACACAGTTTTTGGAGTGAGGAAACCTTTATTATTCTACTAAGAACTGACCAAATTCTGGAATGTTCACCCGCTGTTTGAATTCCAGCTTTTGCCTTAAGTTCATCTTTCCTTCAGCCAGCAGGCAATCTAAGACAGCAATGTGTCTATTAGGTGGTGGTGCTCCGAGGGCTGTCACCTTCTGTCTTTCATTTCTTTCCCTTCAGTTACATAAATAATAACAATTTCAGCCCTGTCACTCCAGGATTATGTGAACCAGTGGACATAAGTGGGGTTTCCTTGGGAGTCACTGAGGGCTATGCTGGGTGCTGCAAGCTCCGAGGCATTAGGGTTTTTTCCATCTTCAGCTATGAATGAGTCCCCTCAAATTCACAGCAGTTGTGAGCCAAGTTGAAGCCCACTGAGACTGGGATGCTTCTGCCCTGTTGGGATCTGGCTGGAGGGGTGACACTGTCTTTCCACATGTGGTGCTGTCCAACTCACCTGAGAGCCAGACGTGGAAGGTTGGTGCTGGATCTGTGAGCAAACGAGTGCCAGACCAACATGAGTGCCAGTTCCAAAAATAACTGCCCATAGAGACTGGTGGGAGCCTTGCCATAAAGACTGAAGAGGAAAATCACCCTAGATACAGGGCAGTTTCATCTGTCAGAGGAAAATCACCCTAGATACAGGGCAGTTTCATCTGTCAGAGGAAGGATTTTTCATTTTCATTCAGATGAGTGTTTCATTTTCAAAATGGTGTTTTACTCTGGAGGTTGCTGTGTAAAGAAAAAGACTGGGTACTTCAAAGGAAAACTCACATCCAGTTATGCTGACATTGCTGTAAGTTCTCGCTTTAGTATGCTGTCTGGTGTCCTAATTCAAGTACAGTACCATGCTTACCTTACACAACCTCCTAATGGTATATTTCAGGATAAAATCCTAGGATTTTTGTCATCACTCTCAAATTAGTGTGGTGATTTAAAAACAAAGCTTTTAATAGACTCGATAAGAAAAAAAATACTGGAATTGGAAGGTAACTTTTGTGATTTCTCAAATAAAAGTATTTAGCAGAGCAATGAATTTTGAATTAATACCTGAGGGAAATCAGTACTTAGATAATTTTGCCTTTGAAGATACTCTCTTACTGAGGTCTTTTAAAGTGAGCACATTATACTTTTGAATATATTTTATGTTTTCAAATAATTTATCCTGCTTTTTGAGATAATTCTCAGGTCTTAAGTGTATACAGCAATAATGTTAAAGCAAACACAAAAATACCTGTCTAGTTTCTGATTAGTAAAGTACATCTGGGGACAGATTGCATTCCATGCTTATAAACTTTTATTTTCAGTTGAAATTATATTGCTGACAACGAAAGGCTTTCCACTTTTGTAGCCATACTTTAAAGGACAGTCAGGACTAGGCAGGTGTAGGGCTTTTATGAGTCTTCTGTCTGTGTCCTATGTGCTGGAAAGAAACACCACTGATATAGCGTCCTTCAGAGTTATAGTCCTTATAATCCTGAATAAACTTTGGTTGCTACATTTATTAAAAATTAAACAAATTAAATTTATAGTGTTCCAAAATGCTGATCCTCAGGAAAATAAATAAATAAAAAAGTCTTTTGTATTTGAGACATATTTTGTTTTCTATTTACTTGCTTTGATTCTTCTAAATGATGAAAGTATTTGTTTTGTTCATTTTCCAGCTATTCCTCCACTTTCTTCACCCTCGTCGCACATTTTTAAAAAGCTTTTTGCTGCAATAGCATCTTCAGACATTTCTTTAAATGGTAAACAAAGGCATTTAAAAGAGATCTTTCAAAAATTCAAGAAAATTTGAAAATCTTTTGAGGAGAGCCTTTAATTAACTATTACTGATAATTTTTGGCTCATGAGGGAGCCTTTGTTAAACTGCAAAATATAGTTCTGCACAGTTCTGGAAGGGGTACAGAGGGCAACCGATTCTCTTTGTGGTGCTTTTGCTTCCCTTCTTCTCCCAGGTAATAGTAGAAGGTGTTTCTTCTTTGAAGTGCATCCTTTATTAATGCATGATTTTGCATAAAACTTCAGGAGCACTTCCTGGAACGTTCACTGCTCTGCATCTCACTAGCTACATTACGTAGTGCCGGTATATTATAAGTGTGTAAAGTCTGAGCCCAATATGGGAGCCAAAAAGAAAAGATCTTTGTTGGTGCCGCATTGGCAAAGGTTCAATGTTTTATCCACTGTTCTGGAAAGCCAGTCACTCACACTTACCATCTAGTTTTCCTTGCAATTGTTAGCAGCAGAGATGATCAGCACAACCATGATCTTCATTCAAACCCTGCCAATACCTCCTCTTAAAAACAGTCTTTACATTTGCATTGACCTTGACCTTAAAATAATGGAGAAATATGGCTTTCTTTTGCCCATATATTGGCACTTTTTTCTTTCAATCTTTAAAAGCAAACATTAATGACCTTGCTGGATGGTAAACTTGTGGTCTATTTCACTATGCAGTCACAAACTACTTTTTTCTGTGCCTCCTTCTCTTTTGGTGCACTGTTAGGACAGACCTAAGTTAAAAAAAAAGAACTTTAAAAGTAATTGTCCTGACTTTTATTTGTTGTTTCAGTTTGCAAACTAATTTCACTGTCTTCCAATCATGTAAGAGCATAGAGAAAGGACATGGATTTGGGTGTTTGCATGTTTATTAACACAAAACCCAGAAGCATTAATATTCCTGGAGTTCAAAACAGAAGCATAAATCATGCCTTTATGAAGAGAGGTATTGTCCTTCTAATAACACTCATTTGAAGATTAATTTGCAAATCAGGAACCAATCTGTATGTTTTAGAGGTCAGAGACAGATAACTGAAGCTCAAGCCTTTGTACAAATAATTAAATACCTCTCAAGTCACAATTAGAAAAGCCAATTTATCTTTTTTTTTTAAAAAAAAAAAAAAAGCAACACTAGACTTTTTCAATTATTTGAATTTTTTCCTGTTTCTTTTTCTACTTCAGAAATACTGTAACAAATGCCACACTTGTTATTCGGATGACATTACCACCATAGATCATGTGATACCTTTCTTCTTACTTAGGATGTGCTCACAAAATGATGATCTGCAAACAGGACATCTATTATGTAGATAGTCCTCGAACCTTGTTATTTTTTTACTCTCTTTGTTTGTATTTAAGTGCTATGCAGACAGACAGCATGAGCAGAGGCAGAGGTTGACAAACCTTTAAATTACTCATTTTGGAGAGAAATACACTTTTCTAACAATAGTAATTAATTCTTGTGTGACTGGTATTAACCCAATTAATTATGCAGTAACTATGCCACTGTAAAACCATCTTGGAGATGTCGCATTGATATTTTTCAACGGTGGCATAAAACCAAAACAAAATCAGCAATGGAAGTGTCCAGCTAAAAATTTTTTAAGTTTTCTGGCAATGCCAGAGAAGAATGGTCCAACAGGTAATTGGTTTAAGCCAAAATAAATAGATCATAGTTAAAAAAATAATCTATAGAAAAACGCTTTATTTCCATTTTGACAATTTTTTTTCCTAAAAATAAAACTGTGAGAGACTTTAAGCACAAATCAATGTGTATATTTGAAAATAAGCCTCTAATTACAATTTCTTTCCCATCATTTACTTTGTATCTGACAGAAGCATCTGGCAAAACGAAAAATTAGTTCTTAAAAGTTCCATATCATTGAAAAAGTTTTTTTTGATTAAAAATTTGGCAAAAAAACCTCAAGTTCCATTACTTCATATGAGTAACTTTTTGTCACACTCGAACAAATAATCTTTCTCCGCTTTGCTTTATTCTGGATAATTAACATTTATTAGTTAGCCTAAGGTAAAAATACATCTTACCTCCACTCAGAATCTTGCAAGTGGAAAATTATTTTAAGTTACCTTTCTCAGGTTTCCATTATTTTTATGGAAATTTATTAAAATTACTAGAAAAACAAGAATAATTATGCTACTTCAAAACTTAAGTATATATGAAGTTCTGGTTATTAATCTTAAAAAAGAAATAGTTCCTGTAGATTTATCAGCTATACTGAACTTCTAGATGAAGACTGCATCTCTTTCATGTGACAAGGAGGCATTTGAGAGGGTGAGGAAGATGTCGATACATTGTATAAAGAGTGCTAACAGAAATAAATAACTGCTTCCTCTCAAAAATAGCGACAACCAATGAAATATTAAAGTTGAGAGCTCCAAAGGAAATATTTTCACAGAATGTAAAATTTGTGGAACTAATTATTCCTGGAATTTGTGAAAGACAATTTATAGCTAGGTTGAAGAACATATCAGGAAAGTGGAATGGAGCAGAAGCTTTCTGATGTTGTCAAAACAATGTAACATCTGACCTGCAAAATTCATGAATTTCTGCTTGCTAGAAGTATTTGTAGGGAACATAGCATGTGTCCTGTGGGCTTTCCTACTGCTCCCCAGCAGAGACATAGTATTTCAACAGTCACTTGGTTTCACCAGCCACTGGATCTGCTGTTAGCGTACTAGGAAGTATTTTTGTTTGAGTTTTTCTGTTTGTTTTTGAGACATACTCATAGTGATACCCTCTATAAAATAAAACCCCATCTGTATTTCAATAATTCTGCCAGGAGCCATATTCATGGAAAAACTGGTACTGATAGTTAGATAAGATATACAGAACAGAAATAAAGAATTGGTTTCGCATTTTTAAATTACTTTTTAAATGTAAAACATAGATATGTTCGCCATGTAGGCAATTATATCTCTGAACTCCACTAACATGCTGGCAAGGTTGCATTGTATTTACAGATGCGGTAGAATTTTAAAGTTATGAGCAAAGTAATAACTTGTCTCTTCATGATCAGTGCTGAAATAAGTCTATGCAATGATTTTGGGTAAGATTCTTTCATCCACCTTTTTTTAAATATAATCAAATTAAGTCAAATAGTACTTTGAAGTGTTACTTTAAGAATGGCCTGTGCTTCTTCTAGGGACATAGTTGCCCAAGTGCCTAATGCTTAAGTGAACACTAACTAACCAATCACTTTACCCTAAAATGTATTCTCACCTATCTGGTTTACACTCTCACTTTGCAAAATTGAGCTCTTACTTTTTTTTCTTTAAAAATGTTACAGATTTTTTTAAATTACTAACTTCACAAAATCAGCTTGCAGTGACAGACTTTTCATCCACAAAGCAGTAAACAAATACTATTTGACCTTGCTTAGTCAAGGCAGGATGCAGAACTCGATTTTGTAATTATACTCTTCTAAACATGCATGAAAGATAATAAAGTAGCAACAAATGGTAAATGAATGTGTATAGTTTGTCTTCCTCTGAGCTCTGAATGAATGATCACTGACAAAGAATACCTGGCTTAAAAGTTGTTAGGCTTCACACAACCTTACTGAATATTTATTCCACCATAATTCCATACATAATTTCGGGTTCAGATCTGTGCTTTCTGTTGCATCTTCACATTAATATAACTAGATTTCAATGTTAGGGTGGCAGAAGACTCAGGAAGCCCAAGTCCTCTTCTTGCCTGACAGAGAGCTGGCAGGGTGAACCACTGCAAAGAGGCATCAGGAGAGAAGCTGCAGAGAACAGTCCCCCAGAACAGTCTTCCCCTCACCCACCCACCCCCTTTTTTTTTTCCTTCCTTTTTTCTTTTTTTTTTTTTTTTCTCCCTGCAACAGCTTAGAAAAGGGTGCATTCAGTTTTCTGTTGTGGGCTTATTAGGAGTGGCATCCCAAAGCTTAGGTCTGTTTCCAAAAACTGCAACATTGGCACATGCTGCATATTGCACTCTATTGCACATTAAGACCAAACAGTGGATGGGGTAAATTTTTTTCTTAATTAAATCTCAAGCATGATTCTAAATCCTCAGTGTTCCACAAATGGCAGAGCAGAAGATTTTTTTCTTCAAAATCAGAAATGTCCAAATGAGGAACCAACCAACACATGAAAATGAATGCCATCATCTTTTTGAATAACTTTTGTGTTCATCTTTGTTTCAACAACCAGTGTGTATTCTTCCAGGCTGGGAAAACTGATTACAGGTCTTGGAGTCTACATATTTAGCTATTGCAGTAGCTTACTGGGTCCACAGTACCTCTGTTCAGAAGCTGAGCAGCTTGATAAGAAGGAGCAGCTTACCAGAGCCAGGGAAGAGGTGTAGAAGGGTGTTATGGCCCGGGGATTTCATGTCAGTGCATGCAAGCTCAAGTGATTGCTTTGCAGCACTCTGTGCAATTCCAGTGACACTGTATGGCAGCCAAGATGGTTGCTCCCCTGAGGGGCTCAAAGGAGGGGGGGGTCTTAGCCATTCATGTCACTTTGGAAAGCATCAGCTGAGACTGTTGCTAATAAATGAAGTGTAGCTTAAGGCAGTGGGACTTACCCTTCAGATATAATTGTAGTCCGAAACTTTGGGGATCCCATATCTGATTTTACTTGTGTAATTAGGTTTGTAATGTGATTTGTCTGTATTCAGTGATGGCTGGCCATGAAATAGCTCTGATCGTTACTAAGAGGTTGGTAAAACTGACTTCCACATTCAGGATGGTTTTTTTCTTTTCTTTCTAACAAGAAGGAATTTTAAAGACCATAATACTTAAAATAGAAAAATTTTTGTAGTTGTTTTGTTTATTTTTTTAATAAGGTGAGAGGAAACAAGTCTTCTAAAACTACGTATCAGGATGCTGAAAATGGTGCTCAGCTACCCCAAAGTCCTAATCCAGCTCTCTATTTAGATAGCGAAACAACATAATCATGCTCTGGAAAGTTACCTTCTGCACAGTAAGCTGAATCACAGAACCACAGAATGGTTTGTGTTGAACGGGACCTTCAAAGGTCGTTTAGATCAACCCTGTCACAGACAGAGAGATCTTTCACTCGGTCAGGTTGCTCAAGACCCCATCCAGCCTGCTTTTGAACAGTTCCAGTGGTGGGGTGTCCACAGCTTCTCTGGGCATCCTGTACCAATGTCTTACCACCCTTGTAAAGAATTACTTCCTTATGCCCAGTCTGCCCTCTTTTGTTTTAAAAACATTGTCCATTGTCCTGTCACTAGAGGTGTTGGAAAAAAGTCTGCTTTTCATACAACCCATTTTTAAGTATTGAAATGTGACAACAAGGTCTGCCTAGAGTATTCTTTTCTCCAGGCTGAACAACCCTGAATATCAGCCTTTCTTCATAGGAGAGGTGTCGCAGCCCCTGATCAGTCATGAATCATGGACAATCATTTTCATGGTCCTTTTCTGGACCCACTGTGACAGGCCCATGTCTTTCCTTTCCTGTCTTGGGGACAGCAGAGCTGGGAGCAGAATTCCAAGTGGAGTTTCATGAGAATGGAGAAGGGGAGAATCCCTCCCTCGACCTGCTGACCATGCTTCTTTTGATGCAGCCCAGAATACGACTGGCTCTCTGGGCTGCAAGCACACGTTGCTGGTTCACATCCAATATTTTATGCAGCTGTATCCCTCCACTGTAGGGCTGCTCTAAGTCCGTTCATCCCCCAGTCTGGACTGATCTTGGGGATTGCCCCAACCCAGGTGCTGGAACGTTGCACTTGGCCTCGTTGAACTTCAATGAATTCACACAGGCCCACTCTTCAAGCCTGCCAGGGTCCACCAAAAGGTATACATACCTTCCCTCAAATGTATCAACTCATCTTGATTACATCTGCAGATTTTCTGAGGGTACACCCAAACCCACTATGTCATTGGGGAATATGTTAATAGTATTGGTCCCAGTACAGACCCTTGAGGGACATCACTCATTTCCACTTGGGCATTGAAGCATTGACTGTAACACTTTGGACATGGCCATCCAGCCAATTCCTTATCCATCTAACAGTCCATCCATTAAATCTGTTTCACTCCAATTTACCAGCAAGAATGTTGTGGGGGACTATATCAAAGGCCTTACAGAAGTCCAAGTAGATGACATCTGTAGCTCATCCCTTGTCCACTGATGCATGCACTGTATCATAGAAGGGCACTGGTTTAGTCAGGCATGATTTGGCCTTGCTGAAGCCATGCTGGCTGTGTCTAATCACCTCCCTGTGTTCCAGATGTTCAACATAACTTCCAAAAGAATCTGTACCTTACCAGGCACTGAATGGAGACTCCCTAGTAAGTAATTCCCAGGGTCCTTCTTATTACCATCTTATTAATTACTGATTATTATGTCAGAACGTATTTTTGTTTTAATTCTTTAATGAGGGTTCTTTTTTTCCATTCTTAATTCTCGCAGTCAGTTTCAAAAATGTAAATGTGATTTGCACAACCAAGGAATAGAAAATAGTATAGCAAGTCTTAACTTATTCTGAAATAACCTCAGTCTGAGCTAATAGCTTGTTTCATGCAACTAATTTGGAGTAAAACTGATGAAAACCTATGACTGTGGTCATAATTTTCAGATTAGAGTATTTCAGTTACAAAAAATATATCCAGTAAACTTATAAGGAGCAGTAAAAATTGCATAACATACTAGTTACTAATAATTTTAGAGTGGTTTTTCTTCTTATGAAGCTGCTTCATGGATCTTATTTCTGTTATCAGCATTGCATCCAGTATGCTCTTCAGTTACAAAATAAAACACTTGTGGCTATTAGCTCCACTGTCTTCTAACAGCTCCATAACATATGTCTTCATGTGTGGAGACATAGCTGGCCTGAGTTGCTAGTGCAGCGTACCACAACACTTGCTTTAGAGAGGTGGGTATTTCCTTGGTAAATGTATTGCTTAGGCACAGAATGTTAATGGCTAGTAGCTACTCTGTCATCTTACGAACACAGTGATTTTAGGGTTATCAGTTACTGCTTTATTAACAAGCTAGTGCAAGACCTCTAATTAAAGAAGACTTACTTCTGCTGGTATTTACAGTAAGAATCATTAATAATGGCAAAAATATTACAGCCTTACAAGCATTTCCAGCTTTTCTGTTGTTTTTTTAAAAAGAAAATTTCCAGATAAATTACATTCTACCTTTATATCCTGTGCTTTTTCTAATGGAAATTACAGGAAAGGTGAGTCAGGGCGTACTCTTTTTCATCATCAGTATTCCCTTTCATAAATTTTTGCAATTGAAGACAGGATGAATACTCCTACCTTTAATGTTTTCATGTGTGTTTTGGAACAGAGGTCTTACTAATGTTTCATGAAATTTGCTTATTATCACAGAAGCAATTAGAAATTAATTCAGGTTGATTGGCTTTTGCCTGTATGATTTCTTTGACGTTGAAACATGACACCTAAACTGTTTTGTAGATGTACATCCTTAGCACTATTGCTTCAAGGATAGGTCCTATTCCTATAATTTCCATTGTGCAAGGAAAACTTGAGGAACCTTGGCATCATACCATGATTTTGTTGCTGAGGGCTTTGCTCTTGGCCTGTTCATAATAAAATTCTAAAGCAGGCATTAAATGCTTTTTCCAGTATTACACCAGCCTTTTTGTAGGAAATTATTCCAAATTTCAGTTTCATTAATGCAAGATGTATACACATGATACAGACATCCCATGATATTTTCTGTTAATAGACTTTTACGGGGGAAAAATTCAATCCAGACTGCAGAAGAGAATCTCTCTTCCCACTCCATAACACTATCAGATCCAGTGGAAATGAGACATGTTAAAGAAATAATTGCTGTAAGACTTCCACCCCCTACACCGCAAGATTGCTTCACCAAAATCATGATGTGCAAATCAAATTCAAAACTTACAATGATGCAGCAGGTATAGAACGTGTCAGAGATTTTAAAATACCAATACAAAAGAGTATATTAAAATTACATACCTCATTGATTAGCAAGCCTCATTCCCCCCTCTTCCCTCACCCGATGTCAATCTATTTGAGAAAATAAGCCCTACCTTGCATTTTCATTGAATGGATATTTTATTCTTAAAACATTTGATTATAGAATGTCTTACTTGCTTGTAGATTCACCTGCAGATTCATCTGCTGTACAGATTCACAACACTGTATTAGACATAGATCATGTAAATCGCACATGCCTTTGTTAATAGAAAATTCATGAATACAGAAATACAGCTGTAAACTTGAACCTTTTAGTTTGATTGTTTTTGTCTTTTTAATTCCCCTCACAAAAACCTTACTAATAGAAATTATTGGTCATTGTTGGCAAATAGTGTATGTGAGAACTGAATGCAAATGATGCACTCAGTTTTAATTGTTGTACACAGCTACTAGTGAACACTTTTTTTGAGAAGCCATGTGCAAATTACAAAAAAAACAGACAGGTAAAATTAACCTGAAATGAATTCACAAGTTTTTCATTCTCATATTTGTAAGTTAGTTTTTTGAGGTTAAGCCTGGCAAGGCAGAATCAATCACACAGTTCAGCCTAAAGAAATATCATATGGAACATTTTTCTTTAATAAACTACCAATATCCTACAAGGCAGAAAAATTTATTGATATTTAGATATAAGTGACATAAGATTGGTTCCCTGGCTCTTCTTTTGTTAGTATTTCTGCTGTATAAATATCTTTAATTAGATTTTTCACACTAGAAATAAATTTTCGTATTAAACAAAGTTGAATTTACTGTCTCTCTGTAGCCTCCTAAGGGGAAGCAGGTATACAGGTAACATAATCCATCATTACTAACTGTGAATAAAACAGTATTTATGTACAGGCTGAGAAAAGGTACACAGCTGGCTAACTTTAAGAAGGCCATGTAACACTTTCAGCTAAACTTGCTGCCAGTGTGAGCTGGGGTCATCAATCAGTTTAATGTCTGCTGAGCTTTAAAAAAAAGAGAAAGTTTGTAAGTGGAAACTAACAGGTAAAGACTATAATTGATACAAAACACACAGAACAAATCTGTGTTAGGCCCTGCCCTGCACTTCTAAGTAAACAGCAATGCACTAGGAAACCACAGGCTGTATTAATATCCCATTTTAATTCTCATTACAGCATTTCTCAAGACCATTTTATGCCAAATCAGGCTACGTTGACAAATAGGACTTTTTTTTTTCTCCCCCCCCCCAAAAAAAAAAAAAAAAAAAAATTCCCTACCCCCAAAAATTAATCAGGAGAGACTGTGGAATATTTCTGGAAAAAAATGACATTTGTCATGTAAAAGTTGTTTAAAAAATACTTATGTTTTATTGTTTCACAATTCCTTTAAAACATTTTTCTATATAAAATCAAAATGAAGATTTATATCACTTTCCTAAAGAGTCTTAACAATAAACAAAAGAAGCAGGTTTTCAGTTGCAACAGACGTTCAGAAGAAACTTTGAAAGAAGTATAATGGTTTAACCCCAGCTGGCAACTAAGCACCATGCAGCCGCTTGCTCACTTCCCCCTCCAGTGGGATGGAGAAGAGAATCAGAAAGGTAAAAGTAAGAAAACCCATGGGTTGATACAACAGTTTAATAATTTTAAAAACTCAACAACAATAAATTAAAATAAAATTATAATTATTAGTAATATTAGTATTATTGTAGTGAGAAGGACAGTAACAAAAAGAGAAAAATAAATCCCAAGAAAAACAAGTGATACAAATGAAAAATAATTGCTCACCACTAACTGACCAGTGCCTAGCCTGTTCCCAAGCAGCAGCCCACCAGGACAGTTTTCCCCCTAGTTTATATGCTAAGCATGATTTCGTATGGTCTGGAATATCCCCTGGGTAAGCTGGGGTCAGCTGTCCCGGCTGTGTCCCCTCCCAGCTCCTTGTGCCCTCCCGGCCTCCTCGCTGGCGGGGTGGGGGGAGAAGCAGGAAAGCCCTTGGCTCTGTGTAAGTGCTGCTCTGCAGCAACTGAAGCTTCGGTGTGTTAACAACATTATTCTTGTCCTAAATCAAAAACACAGCACTGCAGCAGCTACTAGGAAGAAAGTTATCCCAGGCAAAATGAGGACAGAAGGAACATTGACTTGTTTTATTTGTTTTCCATTTTCATTTCCATTCTATTTCCACATTTAAGGCAGACATCTCCTCCCTTACTCACAGTCCAACTGTGAAATGTTTATGCTAGAGCCACAAATGGAAAGCACAGATTTCTGCCAGTTGCTCAGTATTGAACAATTCCTTCATTAGAACAGACTCACTAATCTTAACTACTGTATATTACTGATTTTACTGTTTAGGAAAATTCAAAAATTGCTACATTAAAATTAAAAAAAATGTAATGGCTATTACACTTGCAGAAGGTATAAGTCTTTGATTATAACCCTCTTTATAGTTTTGTTCTTTAGCTGTCACTAAATATGAACTAAATAATACGCTGGGCTTGTTACAGTTAAAGAAAATAATCCTTTGACACTAATTGAGCTTGGTGCTCTATCCAATAGAATAGAATGAGATGCTAATCTAATCTAATAGAAGACAATCTAACAGAATTGGTATCCTGATACCAATCATCTGAGAACACAAGATAACTTTGCTGTTGCTTCTCTAAAAGCGTAATTTTTGCTTTCGATGGGTTGAGTTTAGAGGTAGAAATTATGTAGTGGAAGAAGTCAGTTAAAATTAAAAGGAAAAAGGTTGAATGGATTAATTGACAGACTGGGCTGTATTCAAGGTTCACGTCAAAAAGCAAAACTATTTTTGAACTACTGTGTTTTATGCAGAGATTTTAACACTGTTGTTAACTCCCAATGATGTTCCTTCTTGGTTTTATGTAGTTTTAACTGAACACGGTTTAGGTCTTAGTAAAGGAATTTTCTCATTCTTATTTTTTCTTTCCTTTGTTCTATAGTCTGGCTTAATACACTGATTCAGACCAAATTAAAAAAAGAAAGGAAATTAAGCACACTGCAGAGCAAAAATAAAATTTTGCATGGCAGCTGTACAAAAGGTGTCAGACCCTTGGAACCAAATTCAATGGACTTAAATTTCTTTATTGGTAGGAAGTTCACATCGTTTCTGGGATTAATTCCCAAATTAGATGTTTTAGCAATGTCTGAAGTAAGGCAACAGTTAGTAAACTGGGGCGGGGGGGGGGGGGGGGGGGGGGCGTGATGCGAAGTATCTTTTCTAATCTCATTTTGCAATATCTTAAACCAGCAACTGATTCAGAGTGAGGAAAAAAAAAAAAAACCACAACCAACAAACCTTCACTTCCATGTGAATAAAGTTGTCCTTTTTTGCTTCTAGCATTTTGGAGAAA
Source organism: Falco rusticolus (assembly GCF_015220075.1). Lineage (NCBI taxonomy): Eukaryota > Metazoa > Chordata > Aves > Falconiformes > Falconidae > Falco > Falco rusticolus. The sequence goes on along the minus strand of NC_051210.1, from coordinate 14,896,732 downwards.
CCTATGGCTCCTCTGCCACTTAATTTGAAAAAAAAAAGTATTCATTATAAAATCTAATATTATTATTTTATATTATTATTATTATTTATTTATTTATTTTATTTATTTATATTATTATTATTTTTATTATTATTATTTATAATATTATTATTTTCATTATAGGATTAGTTCAGCAAAAGCAGAAACATTGTCTCATGCCGTTACATGTTTGCGAGCCATTCATACTTTCTAGAAATGTTCTGATAGTCAGACTTTGCTGGATTTATGTCACACAATGTAATGAGGTATTTTATTTTAATGTTATTCATATGTGCCATGTTTTGTTCTCTCTCTTAGATAGACATTGGGCCAGACCAAGTCAGGTGTGATTCTAATCCCAGTGTTTTGGCTTGCGTTCATCTCTAATTCTGTAACTTTCCTTTTCTCACTTAATTTTAGTTTTTACTTTTCTTCTCTTTCATTCTTTTGTCTATTTTTTTAATACATAATTCAAAACTTTTCTGTAATATGACTCCTTATTTTTGAGATTCAGTTTTGGTCAGGAAGCAATCTTTTCTTTCTGCAGAAAATTTTAAGGAAGACTAAGGTCAAAGTTTTCTTCTTTGACACCTAGACTCCTGTTTCCAGTGAAGTCATTAGTAATATTGATGTATTCATTACAAACAGGAGCTGGTCTTTACATACTGAAACTTGAGCAGTTATCTCTGAATTTCAACATCTGAATAGCACTCAAGTTCCTAAAATGACCATCTAGGATTAGGATAAACTTTCTTTAAATTTCTCCCTCATCCGTAAGTCCAAAGGGAAACTTCTTTGACCATGAATTCCTCTTTGTTGTGTTAGGTCCAGTTTGTAGCCTTCCTGTAACCAAAGTGTAGGCCTCAATAACGTCGTAACTGGAGAGACGTAAGAGGTTTTCCTCACTGAAATCCATGATATATAGGTTGTGGATGACTACTGTCACATAGATTAGTATTTATGGAGCAGTGCCATTACTAGTAGAATACAAAAAGCTGGGAATAGGTAGTCTTTCAGCTTCACTGGCTAGGTCAAGTCTGAGATACATTACAAAACACTAGATAGTGAGTTCTTAAGAAAACTTACTTAAAATATAACAGTGTTCAAGTTCTGAATTGGAAAATTTGACTCCCTGCCAGAGGCGATGTAAAACAATAGCATGCAAAGGCCTAGCTGTATAAATAAAGTATGGTGTGTTTTGGAGAGCCTGTACCCTTTGTTTGCTGCTGGGCTGACAGATGCCATTGTGTTGTGTTTAGACTGTAGTAACACCTGGACACCTCAGCTCCATTGTGTGACACACAACAGGTGCACAACAGAGACTTCATCCAAGCTAACCCCTTGTGACCCATTTCACTTGTGGTTCTTCTGATTTAGTAAAACGTGATCCAGGAATATAAAGAACTTACTCATTTTTACTTCATAAAATCTCTTTGGTGTCTATTTTTTACTTATCAAATATTGGTTTAACTTTTCAAGGCTGCAAGCAGTGTGGATCTGGTTTCTGGTATTTCTTGGACTCTTTGCATGAAAAATATGCATTTTAATCAGAAGCATGAAAAGCAAACCCTGTAAAACTACTCAAAGCTTCACTTTTTTAAAATTACAAAGACATTAAAAATGATTCAAATTATGGAGTGAGGGTAAAGAAGTTGCAGCACACTTGACAAACAGAACAGTATTTGACACCTCAAGCTCCTATATTTATTGTGAGGATAGCTTACCATCTGCAGTTTTCCCCCCTTTCTTTCTTCTCCTGATCATATCCTTGGTTTTAACAAAAGAAGAATGCACTTCTATTTTATTTTATTTTAACTTACTGTCAGTCATTTTCTGACTTGCATTGTTAGAAATGCATTATGAAGACTTCTTATTTTCCTTCTTAATGTAGCATTTAGGAGAACAATTCAAATGGCCTAGAAAGAGAGGCGATACAAATTAAATGTCTGGAGAGTTACTCCTTTGAGAATTACAGTGCATTATGAGAATGCAAGAATACCCACTAACATCAAGACGATGCATTCTCAAATCTGCATCTTTGGGGGGGAAAAGAAAAAACAAACAAAAGAAAAGAAAAAAGACTCCAAAGATTCCAAGCCTTTTGAGTTTAGTGGGACTTTTTTCTTTGCCTAAGGAAATCACCTGGCAGTACCCTAGGTGGAAGACAAAAAGGACAAGCCAGGTATCAAAATATTTTAAGAAATTGTTAGCTCACGGATTTGATAGTGGGAAAGATTGTATCTGAGCAAATGGCCATCAAGGCTGAAACTCTAGGACTTCAAGGTTGCCTTTGGCTGTGCTATTCTTCTCTATCTATTCGCTCTTCTTTGGGAATCTGGAAGTGGGCATTAGGCAGTTTGAAAAGCAGCAATGCATTTCACTGTTGGCTGGTCTACTTAATGAACTCCCGTGGCTTCTTCCCAGATCATGGACATCGTCTACCATCACCATCTCAACAAGTGAGAGCAAGTAAGAACTGTGCTGATGCTTCATACCCTCTGTCTTGCCTGTTCTTTTTATTAGAATGCTGTAAGTCCTGTGAAATCTTTACTTGCTTTTTCTGCTTGGACATGGCAGATACAGGGAACTCCTAATCTACTGCTGACAGACCTTTTCTTGTGCTTTTGGATTATGCAGACAGTCTTTGATATTCATGAAATAGTACAAATTTATTTTAAGAGCTTGTAGAATAATGTAGAATAATAAGTGTGCTAGATCCTTAGCAATCAATATAGGATTTTACAAGTGTGATTTAGCTTTGTCTGTCAAATTGTACCACATAGACACAGGCCATACTATACACAATCACACATACATTGAGTGTATGCACTCATTCAGTTGCATACAATAAGGTGACTTACAGGATGTGTAAATACCACTCTCAAATTCAGGTTTGTAAATACAGATATCTGCTGTTCTCATGCATATAAATAGACTTGAACTATCTAACCTGAATATCCTTGAAAGGAATGGGCAATTCACATTGTTTTCTGATCTTGGTAGCTTGGACATCCCTTGTTCATATTCTGTATCTTGCGGAGCTGTGTTAAGTTCTGCTGCAGTTCCCACAGGGGTTAATTAAAATATTTGGTCTATTTCATTTCATGTAAGTTTCATCCCCTTGAGCCTCAGATTTAAATGAACCCAGAAACAGCTCTGTTTCCTCATGACTTTGATCTGAGGCCATCAGTGCCTGTATGAGTTTCTTAAGATTTGACTAGGGATCAGCTCCAACTTGACACAGTCGTGTTGAAGGTTAGTAAACCCAGGTCAAGTTTCAAGGCTGTTTGTACACAAGTGGGAATTGCAAGGAGAGAGTTACCGATGTCGCTGCTGCATGAAGAGAGATTATTTGTTTCCGCCATCCTGACATATATATCTGGTTCCTTAAAGGACTATGGCCAGTGCATTACAACTGGTATCTGCTGTTCCTGCTGCTGCAACTTTAACAACTGCTGGTGACCCTTACCAGCTCCCTCTAAACAGATACTGAGAAGCACCAGAACACAGGCAGTTACATCTGCTGCTTTTTGTGGCTGAATTGTCTTTGGTTTGAAACTGGAAAAGGAAGAAATAGCTAGCGGGGAACTTTGATTTCATAACTTTGTTATGTAAAGCCTGTTAACAGTGTCAAATTATTCAGCAGTGTTATTATACAGTTCTGTATTCTTCAGGGGACAGGGTTTTCTTTGTCTTGGGTTTCAATTGATGGGATATTTTCTTTCTGTGTGTCTTGCCCCAGTAGTGAAACACCATCCAGCCTCCAATCTCCTGTTCCTACAACTGGAACAGGAGAAGCAGTCCTCTTGGCTCAGTTTGTCCCTGCAGTCTGGGCTGGAAACACTCACACATGTTGCAGCATAGCAAGGTCTCCTGGGGAAATGCAGAGATAGGAGCCCTAGGAGATTCATGTCAACTGGATTTCCCCGTTTGCTTGGGAGAGCCCTGGGAGAGCCAATACAACACTCTGGCTGACCTACTTTGTGCATGGGGTTGGCCAGAAACTCCCAGAGGTGCCTTCCAGAGCTGTTTCTGTGACTTTACTTGTAGAAAATACACAGGAGACTGATTCAGGAGGAAAATGGAAATATCAGCTCAACAGTAAATGTCTCATTTTGCCACCAGTATGAAGATATAATCAGCATCGCGATTCATCCTTACATTGAAGGCTGACTCCAGGAACCCAAGTGTGTCACTAATTGATAACACAACAAACAAACAAATAATGCCTACTAGTTAACAGAACCACCACAATGGAAAAAACCCAGATGTGCTGTATTTTGTTTCCCAACACATTTCTGTATCACTTTGAAGGAGGTGCACATTATCTGTTTTCTGGTTATTACCTTCAAATTAACTCAATGTGGAAGTGACCCAAAAGATTACCTTTTCCTTCTCTTCATGTACTTCCAGGGATGTGGCTGAGTTACAGGAGGGATGACACTGGGGCAGCCGGAGTTAAATGTGCTGGTAGAGGTTTGTCCTTTTAGATGGAAGTCCCAAATTCAATGACTGTCACTGGCAGCCAGTCCAGGACTTAAACAGTGTCCTCAGAAAACTGCTTTGCACCTTGCAAGGAGAAGCACACTGAGAACACAATCTGTAGAAGGCAGAAGGTAGTATGTATTGGACGGTGCTGCAAAAAAATGTGTAAAAATGGCTTAGAGTATTCAAAAGGGGCTGTTGAAATGTTATCTACTATTATCTGACACACAAGATGATGCTATTACTAAGTCTGACAGTATTGGATCCTTTACATTATTGACTTTGATTATGCATTACTAATGGCTGGCTCCTTTTCCATCTCACTGGCATTACTTTCATTTTCTTACCTGTACCCTTCTATCTAGTCATTCAGAAAAAGCCAAAATCATATTCCAGAGCTGAGAAATGGGAATTACTGTCCCTGTCTAAGGAACTCATGAAAGTGTCATATCCTAGAAGAGTTATTCAGGAAATCAAGAGTGATTTCATGCTTACTTTGCAATTGTTGAAAGGAGCCAAGCAATTCTGTTCTTATAGACCACTGGCAGGCACAGCAGCTCCACTGTCTCAGACACAGTTCCATCTAGACCAGTATTCCTATGTTGGCAAAGTCCAAAAAACAGACTCTTGTAAGAATTACCTAAATCAAGGCAAAAAACCAATAAAACAGCTGTAGATGGAAGGTTTTCATTCACACACACAGTGGTGTGATTTTCTTCTTTTTTTTTCTTTTTTTTTTTCTGGTAGGATAAAGAAAGAAAATCACTAGGCAGGGCCTGAGATTGCAACTGTATGGAGAACTGTAGACCAAGTAAGTTTTCACTGAAGTGTTGCTATAATGGGTAAGAAGCTGTGAGCAAAACCACAGCTACCTTTGACTATTTTTCATTACTGCTTTAGCTGCAAAGAATAGGTTTGTTGTTTTCTGTGAAAGGGAATTATTGCCTCAAATCATTGCCTGTCATTGTTTTTATTTCTCAAGCAACTGGTAGTGGCTCAAGCCTGGGCAGCATTTATAGTTGGTTTCTTTCTAGGATTCCTTCTGCTAATGGCCACAGATGATGTAGTACATTTAAATAAATTTAAATACAAGCATCAGGACAGTGCTTGATATCATAGACTTCAAAGAATGTTGGGTCTGGAACTATTTATTACAAAAAAAATGCTTACAAGTGCTTTTGTGCAGGATAGCAAGAAAGATGTTTTCTGAAATGTTTGTTTTATCTGATACTGTGTTGCTAATCTTTATAGGCTATGTTAATAACAGTTATAGATGACAGCATATTAGAAAAGAATACAGTATTTCAGTTGGAAGGACCTACAATAATCATCTAATCCAACTGCCTGACTAATTCAGAGCTGACCAAAAGTTAAAGCATGTCATTAAGGGCGTTTCCCAAATGCCTCTTAAACACTGACAGGCACGGGGCATCAACCACTTCTCTAGGAAGCTTGTTCCACTGTTTGACCACTCTCTTGGTAAAGAGATCCTTCCTAATGTCAAGCCTGAAGCTCTCCTGATGCAGCCTTGAACCATTACCCTGTGTTCTATCACTGGATCCCATGGAGAAGAGCTCAGCACCTCCCTCTCCACTTCCCCTCCTCAGAAAGCTGTAGAGAGCAATGAGGTCACCCCACAGCCTCCTTTTTTCCAAACTGGACAAACCCAGAGTCATCAGCCACTTCTCATATGAGATGCCCTCCAGCCCTTTCACCAGCTTTGTTGCCCTCCTCTGGACACATTCAAATACCTTCATGTCCTTCTTAAATTGTGGGTCCCAGAAGTGCACACAGCCCTCAAGGTGAGGTTGCACCAAGTGCCATTCCCTTAATAGAAGAAACATCTGCTACATCTGAGATTACTAACCCATGATCTTTCTTGGCTTCATAATCTTTCAATCTGAATGTTTCAAAAGACCACTTTTTTCTCAATGTTACCAGTTTTTCAGGAATTTTTTTGTAGATCAGTTTTGCAAAGAAAAGGAAAATGGTTAGATTTTTTGATGGTTTGATGTCAAAGGCATTTTGTGTTCCTTAAGAATAAAAGTGTAGTTGTAATGGGTTAGAATACAGTTCCTCCTAGCCCAATACACCATCTCTGACAGTGCACAAAAGCAGATACTTAAGATACAGCTCAGGCACACATGACTTAAGCATACTGAGAAAAATAGCCCACCCCTGCAGAAATGCTTCTAGGAGAACAGTGCCATTCCTAGACCAGAGATAAAGTAACAGTGTTCACAATTGCAGTTCACAAAGCAAGTATGGAGTCACCAACCAAAGAAACACAATAGAGGTTACCCAAAGAGGTAAGTTAGAGGAAGATGAATGAAAAAATTTAGACATCATGAATGGTTCAAAGTGTCCAGTGTGGAAAGAAACATGAAAAGAACAAAGACAATACCAGACTTGTAGACAGTGGAGGCTAAGGTACATACACATTTTATGATCCAGAGAGGTGGGCTCCCCTAAAAAGAGCATTAATGTGAGCGTAACTGGGGACTAAAGCCTTGTAATGCGAAGATTTCCTGCAGTATGGCTTTAACAGATTTTGAGACTCTCAGTGTGCACATAATGCATTAAAAGACTTTCAGCTATACAACAGCCAAATTTGCCACTGTGTTAAGTCAACAATAGTTAAATCACAGCAGGACTGGGAAGGCATCCATAGTACAGTATCGGCAGTGCTGAGGGCAGAAATGGACTGGCACAATCTAACTGTGCTGGTTATGACAAGACCAGTTCATAGGGAAAAACAAACATAGTTAAAAAAACCTTGAGCAACAAAAGATGATGTCACTTAGACTTTATGAGAACTGAAAAACGGGTGTACTTATGTAGCATTGTGAGACAGTAGACCATTTTGAAACAGCCCAGTATAATATGAAAATATCATCATCACGTGAATGAGTAGTTATTAAAGGCCTTGGCCAGCAATATGAGGAACTGTGTTAATGATCTGGACATAGAAATAGCAGTTGGGAATCGTAAACAGACCACCCTGCATATGGTTCGGGACTGCTGAAAAGCATTCATCTCAGCCCTGCTGCAGTTATTAAAGTATTAACAAGAAAGCAAAGAATATTCATTCCAACTATTGAAAATAGTGGTCTATAGTGAGAAAGCAATTACAGAAACTGAGTCATATAGAAAAGTCAGACCTTCTTAATAGAAATGCACCTTTTAGATGAATATTTTTTTTTTTATTAGGAAGTTAAAGTGAAAGTGAATTCTTCAGGCAATAGGCTGATCTCCAAAAAGTATATTGGAATTTGGGTCTCCAGACCCCCACTCCATAGTGCTGAAGTTACTTGGCTGTAAAATGGGTACTTTGATCGTAAAGTGGATGTTTAGTTATATTCCTGAAATGGGAGAGCCCTAACACAAAAACTTGAAAAACTAGGTCTATAAAGTAGTTGTGAGAACATATTAGTATCATACCAGTACCCTAATTTTGGCCATTTTGGTGATTCTGAGGCTACCATATTCCCTTATTTTTTAATTTAAAAAATAATAATAATAATAATCATCCTAACAGTTTTGTTTTGTTTCCCTGGATGAAGAAAATGCTTCAACTTCAGAACTTTTTATGAAATCATGTACTTGGGAACTAGTTATTCTTTCTAAGGATTTGCATCAATTGACAGCTGCAGAATACCACCTGCAAAAGAAGTTACTACCTATTACTAGCAATTGAGAACATATTGCTTGATTTATCAGTAAGAGCATGTTAGTGTACTGAAAAGGAGCTACTAGCTGTGCTCTTTGGAATGAAATCATCACATCGAGGTAGATGTGCTTTGTGCCTCAGGTGAGGTTTGATCATGAGCTTCAGAAAGCATCATGAAAGAGCCACCACTGAAAGCATCCAGGTGACTAAAATGCATATTGTTCAGCTTCCAGAGCTGTCTGTTGAAGTTGAAGTCTTGCCCCTGAAATCACCAGGAAAGCCAAAATATAGTGACCAAGATCATGTCTCAGCTTACAACACAAATACCACTCCGTATGAGGAACATGAGACAGACTTCCAACATGATACAGTATATACACTGCTGTCATGAGAGACTATACATAATCCAAAAAAATCCAATGAGATGACAGACAAAGGCAATGTGCATGGAAGATGTGTCTTATATGTCACAAAGTATTTTGGTACTTCTAATGTGTTGCAGTAGCTTAGAAGATCATAAAAGCAAGGTTCTGTCTACAAGGTGTGTCTACAGAAGACATAAAATGATAGCTGGAATACAGAAACAATAAGATTAAGAATAGCAAAGCAATGTAACAACCTGGTACAAAAGAGGAGCCGAAGCTCTGAAGCCATGATAACAGAGGAATTGTTTTGGCTTGCCATCTGAAAACCACCTAACGATGGAGCAAAAAACCTAAACTGCATTGTAACATAGAATACATTCCACAGCCATCTGGATTAAGAACAGAGAGACTAAGTTAGAAAAGGGAACATACGGTAGTGCAGCCAGACAGCTTCAGCCACTCAGAAAACCCTCATCGTCTGTGGTACTCTGTTAAAAGAACTGGAACAAAACTAAGCAGTATAGCGGATCAGTCCAACAGCACTCAAAAAACAATAACATAAACAAAAGAATTTCAAATTTCTTATCAACAGCAGTGACATAAACAAAAAACATCTATCTTTAAAAGATCGTGCACTGGAATGTGACCAAGCATCACAGGAGAGATGAGCTCCCTTAGATAAGTCTGACAATAAATTTAAAAAATGACAAAATAACAACACAAAAAGTTGAAATAAAAGATAATAGATATTAGATAGATACGAGAAACTTAAGCATCAAACAGTGAATTATGCAAACAGTAGAGTGCAGAAGGCAGCATCTCTCAGTAGACCCTAGCATTGCAGCTAGACAAAGAGCTCCATCATTTCTTCATACATGATATGGGAAAGAAAGCAGCTGCCAACAGTAGAGGCCGTGTAATAAACTGATTATTCAAATCAGGTGTACATATCATCCAAAATGAATGTCAGTGTTACTGTGCCTGGATTTTAACCCAAAATGTGGGATATGGGAAGGAGTTTACTGAAATATTCCCTAGTGCTTTCTTCCAGGATATCTCCATTACAAATTTTAAGTTATTTTATTTTTCCAGTAAATCATAAAAATATAAGGTCTGATTGACAATATTATATTGCCCAAATCATATTTGGAGACCAAATTCTCCAATTTTGTCCATAAAGTGAACCAGGTAAGTGGAAAGTTAAACTAGCACCAACAAATGATTTGGAGCGTTAAGAAACATACACCTTCAGAGAATCACAGAATGGTCAGTGTTGGAAAGGACCTCTGGACATCATCTAGTCCACATCACCCTGCTAAAAAAGCAGGTTCACCTGCAGCAGGTTGCACAGGATCATGTCCAGGTGGGTTTTAAGTATCTCCAACGAAGGAGAATCCACAGGCTCTCTGGGCAGCCTGTCCCAGTGCTCTGTCACACTCAAAGTGAAAGAGTTCTTCCTCATAGTCAGGTGGAACTCCCTGTGATGCAGTTTGTGCCTGTTGCCTTGTTGTCCTGTCACTTGACGCTGCTGAGAACAGCCTGGCCTCATCCTCTTGTCACTTGCCCTTGAGACATCTCAGTCTTCTCCAGGCTAAACAGGCCCAGCTCTCTCAGCCTTTCCTCATAAGGGAGATGCTCCAGCACCCTCATCATCTTCATAGCCCTCTGCTGAACCCTCTCCAGCAGTTCCCTGTCTCTCTTGAACTGGGGAGCCCAGCACTGGACACAGCTTTGCAGATGGGGCCTCACCAGGGCCGAGCAGAGGGGGAGGATGGCCACACTCCTCCCAATTACCCCCAGGATCCCATTGGCCCTATTGGCCACCAGGGCACACTGCTGGCTCATGGGCTGCACTCCCAGGTCTTGCTCTGCAGAGCTGCCTTCCAGCAGGTCAGCCCCAGCCTGTACTGGTGCATGGGGCTGTTCCTCCCAAGGTACAGGACCCTCACTTGCATTTGTTGAACTTCATTATGTTCCTCTCCACCCAACTCTCCTGCCTGTCTAGGTATCACTGGATGGAGCACAGCCATCAGACACTCCCTCCAGTTTCGTATCATCAGCAAAATTTCTGGGGGTGTGCTCTGTCCCTTCATCTAGGTCACTGATTAATAAGTTGAAAAAGAGTGGACCCACTACTGATCCCTGGGGAACATGGCAAGCTACAGGTCTCCAGCTCAACTGTGCTGCTGATCACAACCCTCTGAGCTCTCCCATTCAGCCAGTTCTTAGTCCACCTCACTGTCCCCTCATCCAACCTGCACTTCCTGAGCTCACCTATGAGGATGCTGTGGGAGACAGTGTCAAAAGCCTTGCTGAGGTCAATGTAGACAACATCCACTGCTCTCCCCTCATTTACTCAGCCAGTCATTCCATCGCAGAAGACTATCAGATTGGTCAGGCATGAGTTCCCCTTGGTGAATCCACGCTGCCTGCTCCTGATAACCTTCTTTTCCTCCCCATGCTTGGAGATGACCTCCAGGTTGGCCGGTTTCATCACCTTTCCAGGGAGAGGGGTGAGGCTGACTGGCCTGTAGTTTCCTGGGCCCTTCTTCTTGCCCTTTTTGAAGACTGGAGTGGCATTGGCTTTCCTCCAGTCCTCAGGCACCTCTCCTTTTCTTCATGACCTTCCAAAGATAATATAGAGTGGCTTGGCAATAACATCTGCCAGCTTCCTCAACACTTGGGGGTGCATCCCATTGGGGCCCAAGGATCTGTGGCTGTCAGGTTTGCTTAAGTGATGAATAATGTGATCCTCCTTGACCAAGGAAAAATCTTCTTTTCTCCAGACTGGCTCTCTTGGCTCCAGGGTCTGGGATTCGTGAGGGCCTGCCTTTAGCAGTAAAAGTGAAACAAAGAAGGCATTCAGTAACTCTGCCTTCTCTGTGTCTTTCATCACCAGGGCACCCACCTCATTCAGCAGTGGGCTCACATTTTCCCTAGTCACCCTTTTCCTGCTGATGTACTTGAATAAGCCCGTCTTGTTCTCCTTGCCAGCTCTCACCAGATTTAATTCCAGACAAACCTTGGCCTTCCTTGTTGCCTCCCTGCGTGTTCTGACCACATCCCTATATTCCTCCCAAGGGGCCTGTCCCTTTTTGCACATCCCATAAACCTCCTTCTCCTGTTTGAGTTTTGCCAGAGGCTCCTTGCCCGTCCATGCAGGCCTCCTGCCCCCTTTGCTTGATTTCTTACTCATGGGGATGCACTGATCTTGAACCTGGAGGAAGTGATGTTTGAGTATCAGACAGCTCTCTTGGACCCCTGTACCTTCCAGAGCCCGAACGCATGGGATTCCTCCAAGGAGGTCCTTGAAGAGGCCAAAGTCAGCTCTCCTGAAGGCCAGGGTTGCAATCCTACTTGTTGCCCTACTTCATCCACGCAGGATCCTGAACTCCATCACCTCATGCTCACTGCAGCCAAGGCTGCCTCCACCTTTCACATCCCCAATCACCCCTTCTTTTTTTGTTAGTACTAGGTCTGGCAGGGCATCTCACCTTCTTGGCTCCCTCCTCCACTACCTGGATCAAAACTTTATCAGCAGTGCTCTGCAGGAACCTCCAGGATTTTCAGTTAAGAGAATCTACAAGTATTCTTTCTCCCACTGTATGCCTGAGTCTTTCCATGGACTACTTATAACTAATCATATTTCTAAATAACTGATCTCATATATAAAAGGGGATGGGAAGAAATTTGTTCAGAAACATCACAGGCACAAGAGAGTTGAAGGTAGTCTGCTTAATCGTAAATGCATATTCTGTCTATTCAACATTGCTTAGTGTTGTTTGTTGTACAATAAAGAAGACACTTTACATTGGCTCCTGTCATATGTCCATGGGAAGAGTAAACCATTTCTTTTTTAGTCATGGGAGCAAATGAATGCCACCATCCCTGGCAGGGAGCAGCAAGTGTAGGGCAGCTTTGCAAAGAACTAGCTGGGAGCTTAGGAATTCCAGTTAGGAGAAGCTGGAAGACTGAAAATGGCCAGGGAGAGAAATAAACAGTCTAGCTGTTGTACTTCTGCTGTAGAGCAGTTCAGGCATCTGGGTGCATGCAAGATCCTGAACTGACAGTCACTGCCCTCCAATTCTTGCTGTTGGGCACAGAAGAGTCACACAGTGTCTCTTTGTGTTAATAGCCTGAATATGGGGTTACAGAGAGCTGTGTCAGCTGGTATGTTCTTCTTCAGGAACTCTACTGAATCCCCCAGAAGACTCTAGAAACTGCAAACTAAAAGAGACATCTTGAGATAACTAGTATGATTACTATAGACACTTCACCTGCTTTTCTGAAGTTAGAAGAAACATTTTTCTGATGCTGTTCCTGTAGACCCTGCTGGAAATGGGAGCATTGCCTCAGATTGTATCTCCCTTACCTAAAGCTTTGTGAAGGTTCATGACTGCAGCAAGAATTAGAAAAAGTGAATTCCACCTCTGTTTCATGGCTTCAGAAGTTCTCTAGAAAGGCAACTATGTAGAAATCACCTGAAAAATTATGTTAGCACAGGGAAGTCCCGAGCAGTGAACAAGTTTCTGAAAGGTTCTCTGCGGGGAAGAGGGACAAGTTGGAGCAACATGGCTGGAGAATTTCCGTGTGCTTCACCTGACAGGAAGTTAGGCCATTCGATAACAGAATAGTTTGTGCACGATGAAATTCAGATGAGAACTTACATCCTGGAGAGTCAGCTGACATTGCCACACTACATCTTTTCTTTGAAAGGCAACTTGGAGATCTTATGCTGTGAGCAGTCAAAGTTTGAAAAAAAAGTTTGAAAAACTCTAGTTTCTATAACAACTTAAAACATTTTAACCAAATGTGTCTCAGGAACAAAATGGACATGAATATTCTCTGTTACTTTATGGAACAGGATGCCGTTACTGACATTTTTTGCAGTCAATAGAATTAGTACAAAGAGCTTCTCTAACTGAACTTACCAGATGTTTATGAAGGCTCAGGCATTCATATATATACACAATGGGTTTTATTGAGTACATAGAAATTTAATTATAGTAAAATATCATTACACATCTAAATGCACATTAGAAATAGAACAAAAATTGCCTACACCTATTGTATGGTCCAAAACATAAGTTAATATGTTTAAGGTAATAAGAGTCAGCATCCAAACAATTTTTATGTAGTTATAATTACTTTGATACAGAATTAGAAAGAATATGTAATGAAATTATAAGTGTAGTATGTTTATAAGTTGTCATACTTTGCTTAATCATAGCTACAACATAAAGAGTGAAAATATAAACAGGAGTAGACAACAAAGATAACAAGGACATCTATATAAATATAACTAACAGCAATAAAATATAAATCCTGTAAAGTAAAACAATTGCTATTGTTAAATTTAATTGTTGGTTTAACAATATTGTTAAACTGAAACTTCAGAATTTTAATGGATAAAAAATGGGAAGAAACTCAGATGTAAAGTGGTCTTTATTGGATTATCTGGGAATCTAATGGTTTGAAATTTTAAAACAATTTATTTTTACCTTTTGCAGTAAGAAAATAGTAGACATATGACTTGAACATGGATTCCCTGGTACTCTAAATTTGTATTATTCCTCAAATCCCTATTATCTTCAAATTACTTGGAGATAAATAGAGATTTAAGGTAGTAAGACAATGGTAAACTTGCTCTGAACCAATATAAGTCCAGCATCTTTCTATTATGTTTATATATGGAATTGGGTGCAATAATAAACCCTGTGACCCAGCACACCACTGTAAATGTTCTACATGAGTGCAAGCACTATTTGAAATAACAGTATTGAAAATTTGGAGAAAGGCAAAGTAAAGATAAAGATAGACAATGGCCAGATATATAAATTCTAAAAGTAATATTTGTTCAACTTCTTAAAAGGCCCTATTGTTATGTAGAATGTGAAGATACTATGCTCATCTTCTGTAACAGATGGTTTAGGAACCATAAATCAGAATGAATAAGGCTTTTCTAATTTTATGGGAGTCTACTTGTAATTGCTTATTGGATAAGCATGAATGAAAAATTAAATACAGATGTTTGTGTGCGTGTGTCAGTCTGATGACTTGGTGGTGAATAAAAGACAGTATTTCCAGTGTAACTCTAACTTAGAAAGACTAAAAAGCATGAACTGTCATCTGTCTCAATACATGTCCAGAAGTTTCTTAACTGTGCAAAATATCCTAATATTCCCTTTTGCAAGCAGCCTGTTGGAGTAAAAAACTGTGCCCAGTGTATGTCACAGTAATTATATAGAGGCAAATGTATCTAAATCTTGCTTTACATCAGCAAGGTCACTAATGTGATAATTACATTTCTTGAAAACCAGTGAAATTCAAGGCCATCTTTAACACAGAAATATTGCTTGCAGCTTTTCATCAGTTGTGGGGGTTTTTTAATGGATTTTCATGGATTCTATTGAATTGACTTTCAAAATCTCTTTATGTCTGAAATGTAAAGGAAATGTTCATGGTGTTCTTTGCAGAACAAAACTGTCTTGTATTAGTAAATAATTTAAATCAAAACTACTTTGATAAAAGCCCTGTAGACTAATTGTTCATTGCCTGAAAAAAATAATCTTTTGTTTATTTTACCTTGGTTTCAATCTCTTAATTTATTCCAAATTTCCACTTGACTTGAGTGTTCTGGTTTCTGCTTCACCAACAGCATTCTCTGTGGTATCCTTAATCTTATCTTGATATTTTGGAGATAAAATTTGTGAATTAGCCTCTGCTAGCCTCTACTACTTCACTGCAGGATACTTCAGTCATAGTTGCTGAAGTACAGCCATATACAGCATACACTTTTTTCCATCTAATACTGTGTGACTTAATTTTTTTATTAAATCCTGCAGTTCATTTCAGTCCTTCTTCCTGACTACAACCAATAGGTCACGTCACCAGGGAAGATTTTAATTTTCTTTGTATCTTCTCTTTCAAAAATCAGGGTGGACTAGGTAGAATGGGAAATATGTGGTCAAGTTAGCTGTATGTTATCGATGAATATGTGTTGCAAGACAAATCTGAAAGGCAAAGATTCAGATACCTTTTGTTCCATCTGCAACAGTCAGATCCTGTTCCCACTGAAAACTATTGAAGTCTTCCCACCGAGAACAGTAGGAAAAAGGTTTGATAATACTCAAGAAGGCATCTGATTTATTAGAAGCCTTGGTTTTGTTTTTCCACACATAGAGATTTTGAATTTTATAGTTTTACCTCTTAAGTTTTATACCATATTAATTAAGTTTTTTAATTCATTTGCATATTACCTTTTTAACAAAAGATAAAACTGGCCCCAGGCCTGTTTAGATCATTGTACAGGTTGGATATTTTTTCTTGTCATTAAAATGTCTATTGGAATGGAATCCAACTGGGAATGTGAAGTTGTGTAACTGCTCTATTATAGGCATTTTAGGTGTAATAGTTTCTGGAGTTTTTAATAGGTTTTTAATAAGGCATTTTCTGTCTTATTATAGTGGATTGCATAGACCTGTTCTAGAATAGCTGGTTCTATTTATTGCTTCTGGATCAAACTAAAGTCCTTTTGAATGTACATCTTTTGTTTCACTGTTCCTGGAAACTGTCAAATAGATTTTGTCCATAGTTACAGCAGAGAAATTTCGGTTAATTTTTGATTTCATAAAAAATTTTTAGTTTCACAAAGGAAACACAGCAAGACCTGGACAGGCGGGAGAGTTGGGTGGAGAGAAACATAATGAAGTTCAACAAATGCAAGTGAGGGTCCTGCACCTTGGGAGGAACAGCCCCATGCACCAGTACAGGCTGGGGCTGACCTGCTGGAAGGCAGCTCTGCAGAGCAAGACCTGGGAGTTCCAGTGGACAGCGAGTTGCACATGAGCCAGCAGTGTGCCCTGGTGAGGCCCCATCTGGAGTGCTGTGCCCAGTACTGGGCTCCCCAGTTCAGGAGAGACAGGGAACTGCTGGAGAGGGTCCAGCAGAGGGCTACGAAGATGGTTAGTGGGCTGGAGCATCTCCCTTATGAGGAAAGGCTGAGAGAGCTGGGCCTGTTTAGCCTGGAGAAGACTGAGATGTCTCAAGGGCAAGTGACAAGAGGATGAGGCCAGGCTGTTCTCAGCAGCGTCAAGTGACAGGACAACAAGGCAACAGGCACAAACTGCATCACAGGGAGTTCCACCTGACTATGAGGAAGAACTCTTTCACTTTGAGGGTGACAGAGCACTGGGACAGGCTGCCCAGAGAGCCTGTGGATTCTCCTTCGTTGGAGATACTTAAAACCCACCTGGACATGATCCTGTGCAACCTGCTGCAGGTGAACCTGCTTTTTTAGCAGGGTGATGTGGACTAGATGATGTCCAGAGGTCCTTTCCAACACTGACCATTCTGTGATTCTGTGATATGTGAAAAAATCAAGCAACCCTACAGAGAGGCAAAAAGTGTTTTTAGGGTCACTGAGAATGCTGTGCTTTTTGCTTTTCATTTTTTTTTTTTTTTGCCAAAAAGTCACACAGCACAGTATTGATTTTTTGTTTCTTTCATTTGAAATAAATTTGGAAATCCAATTTTCAAGAAACCCCATTGAAATTGCTGATTCTTTTGTTTATTCACTTATGGTCACATACTAAAATGAGTTCTGTTACTTTTTAACGAAAAATTTGAAAGTTGAAATATAGTTTTCTCGTCTGTTATATGACAGTGGTTAGTGTCATTGTTCGGAGCCACAGAAAGTAGGTTTTTTGTTGTCCTTCTCTTAAGAAACTGCCATACCATCAATAGAAATGCATTGTATGTAGCACTTGTGTTGTCTTCTTTATCAGTGCCACCAAGGAGTAATCATTTCTCTCCTTTGCCAAAAAAAAAAAAAAAAAAAAAAGTGGAAGTGGAAATCTGAATGATAGGTTCATGGTATTAGGTGAGAAATTGACTTTCTGTACCACTCACAGTTCCAGCATTTCAAAATATAATTCTCAGGAATAAGGACAAAGTAAAATCTTGAGAAAGGTTCTAATGCAGAAATTATGTGAGTAAAATTCAAAATGTCCAAATACTTTCAATTACTTCTTTTTATTAATATAAAAACCAAGGAGCAAAATGTACAGAATTAATGAGAATGTTTCCACTGGATTCTACCTCCTTTGCTGGGTTAGCACTTTTTCAACCAGCTCTGGGTTATTAACTGCAAATTGCAAGCCCACTTGTGGCAATGATATTTTTCTATCTTCTCTGCAGTAGTCATTAGTGCTTCCATGTCAATGGTGATTCTTTCATAGAGCAGCACTAAGCAGGTTCTAGTGAAACAAATGATGGGGAAATTGTGTGCATCCACAAAGGGCAGGCAAACACTAAGGGGAACACCAGGGATGGGTTACCTTCCTTTAAACTTAACCACCAGAACTGCTCAAGCAGCAAAATTTCACATGAAAGGTCTCAGCTTTTCTTGCTGTTAGGCTCCCCACCACTTAAAGACAGGCTACTTTAAAGATTTTGTTAGAAAGTTACTTCTGCTTGCAAAGTGTCAGGGGATGCTGCAGCTAATAAGAGGAATAACAGCATTTCTTGAACAAGTGTCTGAGCTGTGGGAGAAAAAGACCTAACAGGGCAAGTGTTGTGTGAAATGTATTTATCATACACAATGTCTGAAATATGTGAAAGGGGAGTATTTTTAAGAACAAAGAATCAATCAAAGAGGTAAAAATGGGGCAGGGGGGGAGAGATGCTTTTTTAGTCTCCTTTCTTCATTCCACCTCTAAATATGCAATTCTTTTACTAATACTCCTTTTATAATGAAAATATGAAGTACACCTCTGCAGAAGTAATCTGTAGGAAAGAAAATGCTTTAAGGGTACAAGTTGTTACATAGTTCAATGTCAAAATTACTCTATTTTCTCCACTCGTATTTTAAGACTGTATGGATCAGAGAAGAATGTGACAGCAATAAAAGATGAATCAATGAGCCAAAGGCAGTGCTTCTAGAAGGTATTTAATGTCATTTGCCCTCACATCTGTACACAGCTGTAGGTTCTTTGCTATATTTTACTGTGGTATTGAGAAAGTGTTCTACACACGCTATCTTACCAGGTATGAATGAGCTTATGGGAGGTGACAAGGTGTTGATGTTTCTCTTGTACTCTGCCTTCCCTGAACTCTCTGGAGTCCTCAGCTTCTAAAGGTCCCAGCAGCAGGGCCCACAGCTATAGTGAAGGAGACACTAAATAAAATTTATGCAAAAGAGAAAAGTGGGTCTAGAGAACAGTTTGGTGTCTGGCAATTCATCCAGCTCTGCTGGACAGATCTGTTATTTTCTTGATATATTTTCTTTCTTTGTTGTTTTTCGAAGTTGCAAGATGCCAGACAAGGTCATTAAGCAAAAGGAAAGTTTCTGGCTTTCCGGTTTACTGCAGGGTAAGTATAGATCACAGTTCAGAGAGATATATACAGTTCATGCTAATAGGTTTACTGTTTTGTTTTATTATATTGTTTTTGTTTTCCTCTCACTTGTTGATACTCTATGTTTAGGTCTCATAAGCCCACTGACATTTTTCAAACAAGAATAGACAAGGAAAAGAGAATTTAACACTCTATAGGACTCTCCTTTCAGGCTAAGTGTAAAGACACTGCAGCAGACTTTTCGCTGCATCAGTCTCCCTGGGAGCCTCATTCAATAAGGAAGTTGCTCTTGTCTCAATTACTAGTTTATTTTGAGTTATTCCGTCAGTCCTTTGCCCAGCTAAGGAAAAGGCTGCTACTAAGGAAAACAAGCCTACGTAGCCACCTCTTCTACTTCAGCTCAGCAGCAGAGTTCATGTTGCTCTGTGCCACCTGATCTAGCTGAAGACATCCCCACTTGTGGCAGAGGGGTTGGGCTTGGCTTAGATGACCTTTAAAGGTCCCTTCCAGCCCAAACCATTCTATGATTCTCTCCCCTGCATTCGGGCACTAGCCAGCATCACCTTTTCTCAAAGAGCACTCACTTCACCTGAGGTAAGTAACATGCTGCTTCCTTGTAGGCAGAGGATGTGGAGTATCACAGCAGTGCGCTTGCCGTCAGCTGTAGGAAAGACGGAAAGCAAGGCTCGCTTTGTTGCAAATGAGCCAGAATTTGATCAAATGAAAGGCAAGGATGGAAAAAAGGAATACTTTGTCTGTCTCTGAGGACATACAGGATTTAGAAGATCCTTTCTCGGGAACCCAGATATAAATAAAAGCCTTAATCCTTTCTACAGTCTTGAAAAGTATATATTTTTCTTCAGGTTCCTGCCTGTCTTTAACTAATTAATGGCAGCTGACCCAGCCTTAGCTCACCCATCAATTTTTAGAGAAGTAAAGATTGTATATATTTATACAAACATGGTATAGTATCATGCCAGGGAAGCAATTAGCCTTCAGCAAGAGGGCTATTTGCTTCAATATTTGAGTGTATACTCTTCTAATACAGCTATACCTATTTGCTTTCAGGCACTCAGCCTCTGTCACATTAATTGCAGTTTACTGTGACACTTATAATTTATTCTTGCCAAGATTTATATTCATCTGCAGTACCATTAGTTGTATTTGTTGTTAGCTTTAAACTTTTATAAATACCACAGAGATGGCAAATAGTGTGAAGGAAAATGACTGATGCATGAAAGAGTATTAATATCTGCCTGGAAAGATACACCAAAGTTCTTCAGGGAATGTCTCATCCCCCATAAGGTAACTGTTAAGGTTATCTTGGGTTTTGAGGCTGATTCCTGAACTGTATTGATTCTTTATAATGTTTAGTCCTTTAGGACTGAAACTTTAAAAATTGATGTTACTATGAGAGTTGTAACTCATGTCCCTCTCTGCTGATGCTCCCATCTATATTTTGAGTAAATGAAAGACAACTAAGACCTAGTTTTGACCCTCTGAGGCTTTCACTGAGGCATCTCTGTGACGAAGAAATGTCTTTTCTTACCTAGGAGTGAAAGCATCCTTTATGTTTTGATGCTCAAAACCCAGAAACTGATATCTGTATTGTCATGCATAAAAACACTGAACATGAAAGGTGATACCTCCATAATCTACATCGGTTTTGCAAATATGTTTTACATTTTTGGGGAAATGGAAGGCAGATAGTACCACAAAGGGGGAACCAGATGAGTCCTAACTGTGAGGTTCCCACACCATGTCAGAACAGTAGCTTTCTAATGCAAATCTTAAACAAAAAATAAAAGCATACAACCACCTACATCTATCTTTTTTTTTTTCGTTTTTCTTTTTTTTTCTTTTTCTTTTTTTTTTTTTTTTTTTTCAGTGGTACATAAACAGACCAAAAAAAAA
Organism: Falco rusticolus; assembly: GCF_015220075.1. NCBI lineage: Eukaryota > Metazoa > Chordata > Aves > Falconiformes > Falconidae > Falco > Falco rusticolus. Next base: position 14,875,924 of record NC_051210.1, on the reverse strand, counting down.
TAGAGACCTCATCAAGACATCTTTAATATGAATAGCAACATATTGTGCATGATTAGGAAATCTATACAGCTATTAGCTTGTTTTTGTGCACAGACTAGAAATTTAATTAGTCTCGGTCCAGCATTCCTGTAGTAAAACCCACAGCTTTCATTCTGATGGTCCTAGAAAGGTTTCATCTCCTTCCTTTTCTCATTTTGCTGTGTACACCAGACTTTGCTCTTTTGAAATTTGATGGCTACATACTGTAGAGTTCCTAAAATGACAATAAGGCAAGCAAAGCAGAAGGAAGTTAAGCACAAGTAATACAGTATAAACATATGTTCAAATATTTTGGCAAATGAATGGGCTTTCAAGCTGTCTGCATAGACACACAATTACCTTTCATACAAAAGCCCTCGTTAAAGTGTTTCAAAGTTCAAGGTCTTTCAGGAAAGACTTACCCACATTCAGTTGCCTCTCCAGGTAAAATTTAAAACACAACCCTTTCTATATATTACTAAAACAGTGAAAAACATGGAATTTTCTTTCATATCTCAAAAATACCTGTACACTTTACCTCTGGTCTGTGCCATTTAACATAGACTGATGAAGGGGACTTCTTTTAGCATCATAACATCAGAGATTGGTGTCTGTGACCCAACAGCATGAAGGTAAATGTGTAACAAATTTTGAAAAAAGTATGGGTGACTGCAAATGAAGGTTTAGATTGTCTTAGTCACACTAAACGACAATGTAATTCATGGATAGTGTTAGCAATTGTCTTCAGGCTTGATCCTTCTTCCTAACAGACTGGTATCAGTGGGATTCTTGCTATCAAGGGAAGTATTATCAAGATCCGGTCATTTTCTATACAGAGCAGCAATATGAATTTGATTTTGGTATTTACAGGAGGGTAACCCAATGTTTGTAGGTTCTGATAACTTTATGATTTATCTGCAGTTTAGATGAACTGGTAATCGTTTGTAATTATAGTACTTAATTTTGTTGTTAAAAAGTAACCTCTATTCCTCAAACAGAACTGTGAAACTTTGTCCTGCACATTAGTAGTCCAAGGAAAAGATTTTGTTGTGTGCATTGAACCTGCACTTGCACACAAGTTTAATCATAATTTTGCAGCCAGCATAGCAAAAGTCTGAAATAAATACATGATTATGGACAGTGAGGTAATTGACACTTTGAGAATTCAGCAAAACAAGGGCAATTTGATCATGCAGGTCATCTGGCTGTTTGATCTCTTAATCTGTTGATGTGAAGAGTGCATGAGTGTAATCCTGAGGCTAACAAATTCTTATTTAAAACCCCTTAGCTTTTGGTTGATTATGTGTCTAAACTTTCACTTGAGTGCAGATATATTAAACCCTATGTAGCTCACAGCTGTGCTTGCAGAGGATTCCATAATGAGGGTCAGACCCTGTTTTTTTCCTGTCCAGCTCTACAGGTATTCGTACAGGTATGAGAATCCTATTTTGGACAGAGACTGGAAAAAATATGATTTTAGTTCACATGTTTTAATCTCTTAATTTTCTTAGTATTTATAATCCTAGGTGTATAAATATGCATACACAAAGGCTAATAAAAGGAGAGGACTAAAATGGGGGGAAAAAAAAATTCCCAGTTCCACACTTGTCAGATTTCTAACAAATGGATTGATCCAGCAGCTGTTTTCATTACTGTGACTTGCAGAACTACCATAACTCAGACGTGTTTATAAAATGGTTATTCCTAGTGATGACAAAGATGATGAAATAAAGCTTTGGGACAGCAAGAATATACGTCAACACATTTAATGTCTTGGTATAAAGCTGAAGTAGTCTTGCCTACATCAAGATAACCTCCCAAAAGAAGAGCATGACTAGTACAAAAAATAGAAGAGAAAAGTGAAGAGAGAGTTCAAAGAGTTTTTTTGGTTTGGTTTGGTTTTTTAATTGTTCATTGAAAGGTTCTCTTCAAAGCTGAGAGACGGTGGAGGGAAATTTTCTCAGACTGCTTCCAGTTGCTGCAGTATGAAACATACTTTATGAAACCTAGAACTATATCAATTTATTATCTTTTTGAAAAGAAAATGGAGAGAGAAGGAAAGAGAGGACTTGTAACTCATACACAGCATTGCTATTTAGTTTTCAAAATGCACTTAATTCTTTCAGCTTAGAGGACTGAAAAAAATGCCAGTGGTATGATTTTTTAAATCTATCTTAGGAGTTTATCAGCTTTTCCTAAAGGTTACAAAAAAACTTTGGGCTTAATCATTTCAACTTATAATGAATGTATTTCATGACAGCTTTGCTTTTTAATTTTGGGGAATACCTGTGGTGCAAACAGAAATAAACACTGACATGCATGATCTCTATGACTTTGTATTCTATTCTTGCCAGTGATAATGATTCTCTTTAAAGAAGATTTATCTGTCTGGGGAATCAAGTGGTTGTAATTAAGGGTTCAACAGTGAGTTCCTTAACAGAGAAAATCAACACTAAGAAAAAATGCACAAACACATTTGAATTACAGTATCTTGAGGATTGTTTTAATGTCTTTCTTAATAGTTACATAACAGTGAAAAGAGAAGGACAACTGTTTGCAGTTGTCATGATTTAACCCCAGCTGGCAGCTACACACCACACAGCCGCTCACTCACCCCCACCCACCCCCCACTCCTTCGTGTTGATGGGATGGGTGACAAAGCGAGAATCAGAAGAGCAAAAGTGAGAAAACACACAAGCCGAGATAAGGACAATTTAATAGGCAAAGCAAAAGCTGCTCACACAAACAAAGCAAAGCAAGGAATCCATTCAGCACTTCCCATGGGCAGGCAGGTGTTGCGCCATCTCCAGGGAAGCCAGGCTCCGTCACATAACTGTTACTTGGGAAAGACAAATGGCATAACTCCGAATGTGCCCCCTTTCCTTCTTCTTTCCCCAGCTTTATATACTGAGCATCATGTCATACCGTCTAGAATATTACTTTGGTCAGCTGGGGTCAGATGTCCCAGCTGTGTCCCCTCCCAGCTCCTTGTGCCCCACCAGCCTCCTCGCTGGCGGGGTGGGGTGAGAAGGAGAAAAAGTCTTGAGTCTCTGCAAGCACTGCTCAGCAATAATGAAAACATCCCTGTATTACCAACACTGTTTTCAGCATAAATCCAACAAATAACTCATGCTAGGTACTATGAAGAAAATTAACTCTATTCCAGGCAAAATCAGCACAGCAGTCAATTCTTCTTTACAGCTATCACTTCTGTTGACAAGGAGGAAGTTTTCAGGCTTCATGTAATGTCCAAAAAACATTCTTCAATGAAATAGCACCAGTATCACAAAACTGTCATATATACTTTCTCCTGCCTTGGCTTGCTTCCAGGCAAACTCATCAAAAATATCCTGGCTGGAGCCAAAATGCATCATGTACTTTTCTAATATGCATTTCCTCAGGAAAGATGCAGTGGGATATCATCCCTTAAACTACTTGAAGTTGTCTTGATAGAAGCAAACCAAGGTTTATTTTGTTCTGAAATAATGCTGGATTGAGAATAGTAGAAGAATGAAGTTTTGATGTGCTTTGGGTTAATGCAGGTGCAGAGAATGTGAAACTAAGAAAAGATTAATGTTACTAAAAAAAATAATAATTTGGAAGTAGTATAGAGCTGACTGTCTTCATCTCAGTACAACTGGTGTGTCCTAGGGTGATAACCATGGCCTATACACGGTTAACGACATTGTTTATCACTTTGCTGTTTGTGAATTCAAGGACACCCAGCTGCACTGGGGAGAACACCCTCAAAAAGAAGCACAGGACATGGGAGTGAGGAGTGCAGTTTCCTAGTCTTTCCAACCGAACATTGGTCTCCATAGATTAGATACCTTTTGTAGATATTCAGGTCTAAAAAATGAAGAGAATATTAGTATTTGTATATATATTTGTTGCAATTGTTCCCGCCTCTTTGTCCTCTAGTATAGTCTTCTAATAAAGGAAAAGGTAAGGAATACTGGACTAATCCATGTAGAAAGGGCACCATCACTGGCTCTCCATTGTTAAATGGGTACAGGCCAGGAAGGGCTTTGCTAGTCTTAATAAAAATTCCAGTCCAGCAACAGTTATTCCCCTCCTTCAGCTGGAGTAGGGAAGAGTGAGCAGTTTTTCAGGGGCATTGTACAGCAGGGAGTGGTGGCCCTTTCTGGCAATAGCTGCAGAGGCAGAATGGCAGTGGGAGCACCTCTCCACCTGGGCACTGTGCTGAGTCTGAGCTTGAAAAGCCTTGGAAGTAGTCCCTGTGCCTGAAATTTCCAGGTTGTCTGATGATGATGGAAAAACTGAAGTCCTTGTTTCTTCTACCTGGGAGCACAGGCATGGAGTTGTTCTCCCTTGAAAGCTTTCTGCTGGCCATGAATGTAGCTGGGGTACTGCAATGTCTTGACTTCTGTCAAAAACGACTTCAGGCTGAACCTGCTTTTGTGCCTGCAAGCTTCAGGGATGACTTGAGCAAATCTGAGAAGCAGATGGACTACAGGCAGCCAGGTCCTTTGGGTGTGTGAACCCCTGTGTCCTTGAGATGAAGACATAATTTGTTAAATAAAGCACTTCCTATAAAGCATTTCAGATACAGCTATCAGTCCCAGACACATTCACATATAGAAAAATATCAACTATGTAAAAGAAATCATCATCATCATCATCCTGTTTTTCATTCCTCTAAGAAAAAAAATTAAACAAGGTGGCATTTTTTTTTCTTAATGTCACTCATTTTTCATTGTTTGATGAAAACAAGGCAATTTTCACAGCTGAAGACATCATTTTGATACACAAGTTGTATCAACGCATACATTTCTCATTGCTTTATTCAATACTCCTCTTTTATTACACGCTGAACATAATATAATCAACCTTAACAGCATGTCCAGCTATTAAATCCACATGGGTTTTCACAAGTAGCAGAAATTCTCCAAAGGCTGCAGGAATGAATGCTTATTCATTCATTCACATTTCTTTTGCAGTTGGTGTAACCTCTGAGGTTCTTTCCTCTGTGTGACTGATTAGGCATTATAGCAATTCAGCTTTAAAAGGTATCACCATAAGATTGCTTGCTTGCTTGCCGTGGGAAGCAAGTGCAAAATAGTATTTCTGCCTACATATTGGGTTTTAGAGGTGCAAACTTTGGACTGATTGGGTAAAGAATAATGACTATCAGCCTATTCAGATATGAACATTTTGAAAATTGGTATATACTTTATTAAGAAACTTTTATCAGTCTTCTTTACTGGTGCAATTAGGGTTCATCAGAGTCACATACATCCTTACATACTCTGCTGCCAGATGAACAAAAATATCAGTTCTTCTTTTACACAGAGGCTAAAATTCCCAAGCAAGCCAAAATTACCATGGTTGAGACTTTAAAAACACACCAACCATCAGAATAAAGTTGTGAGAGCTGATGACACTGCAGCTACTTTACAGTAGAAAACAAAATCCAGTGTTTAAAAGGACTGTAACATTGCACCTGAAGAATGCTGTACAGGCATCCTTTCACAAAGCCTCTTGTATAGAGTCCCTCCAGGGAGTGGGGTAGAGAGATGCTCTGTGTACTGTTTTAGGTTAAATGGGAACATCTTTGGTTGTAGATGCTCCAGAACACTTTATGTTTTTTGTCTCATTTCTAAGGCATGGAGCGCAATTGCAGTAGTACCCTAGTCTCTGTTACCATATTACAATGCAACTTGTTTCATAGCCAAACTGCATCTTTATCTCTTTCATATGTTCCATGCTCTTACTCACAGACACCCTGTTTAATGATAGTGTAGCCACCTAAAAGTCGAGCTGCTGTAATAACTAGATGTTAGCTATCCACAGCACCCGGTCTTCCCTTTCACGAGTGTAGAACAGTTGGCTTTTCAAATGCAAGAGGAAACCTGTATGCATGTATTGTGCAAGCCAGGTTACAGAGGATGTACATTTTATTTGGTATTGTCTAAGGAGTACTATTTTTGAGGAGAGGTTGGCAAAGAAATTGCCAACAGGAAATATCAAATACATGCTAAATGTGTAATACAGGTGGCAGCAGCCTGGCAGATTGGCGTAGTGCAGGTTCCCCTCTGCCTAATCTAGTTCTAGACTGGGCTAACACAGTGAAAAGGAGAGGGAGTCTGCTCTCTGAGCCACTTCATGCTCTTGCCATCTTGCCAGGAGCAGCTAGCTGTAACACATGGTTATGATTTGAATACTTAGAGATCACTGGGACTGAACACGCATGAACAAATAGAATGGAAAACCATTACAACTATCCAGGTTTTCTGTGGGAACAGTGAAACACTTCATTATTCCGTAATAAAATTTCCAAGTACAACATACACAGGCGTGAGTTAAAGAATGTGATGGGGTAACCACAGGTTTCCTAGAAGAGGAATATCTTTGTAAAGATGCAGAGGGAGGTTTACAGTAATGTTTGGGCAACATTATAGCTATCTTCTCTTCATGAAATGTAAATAAACAGGCAAAACCAGAGACTCCATAGTGTCTCCCTTCTCTCTTTCTCCCCTTACGTCTCTATGGTAATGACAGCAGACAGAAATAGACACCCTAGCTGAAGATAAATATTCCAGCCGGAGCACCCCTGCACATCTAGCTTGAAATTGCTGCATTACCTTCACTGCCCTGGGCAAGCAGCAGCCAATGCCAGAGATGAGCATTGCAGTCAGCACCCTTTGCTCATCCTGCCAGGAGCTGCCAGGTGCACAAATGCCAAGTGGCAGGATGGTAGTCAGTGAGTATGGCAAATATGCTCTTCCAATGGCATGTCCCACATTGTGCCCTGTCAGTCCTGAGCACTGCCAAACTGCTATTTCATTAAGCAAGACACTGCACTTGAATTAATTATGCAAAGAAGATGGTTTATTTGCATAACACACCAGGTTTAATTCTTGTTTTTCTCTCACACACACACACCCTCCCCCCCAAATCACTGTGTTTGCTTCCTGTTTTGAACATTTGGAGGGAAAATTGGCATCTCAGATGCTCTTCTGGTAATCTGGTACTTGCTGACTTTTTTCTGGTGATAGCTACTGTGATACCAGAAAATGCCCTTTATAATTAGTGGTGACTTGCATTATGTTTGCTGTCAGCCAGTGAAAGTTCAGGTTTGACTTTAAGTTATTTTATACAAGGGTATCCAAGGTCTAACTCCTGCAGGTAGCTTCAGACATACGGTTATTCCCACAAACCTGAAGCAAATAAGTTGTAAAGGTTATCAAGTTATCCTACTGTAATGGTCTCCAATTTTTTTCTAAACTTGCATGGGGCCAGATTTAATGTATGGATTGAGATGAGTCTGCAGGTGCACCAAAAGCTTTTTATTTTCATAGTCCCACTATGTATGTTGCAAAACTCCATCTCACAGAGCTGAGCAGTGGAGTTGATCTTATTAGGAAAACAGGGAAGATCTCCAAAAATGTAAGTTAAAAGAAAGTTCCTAATCTATTTTCTTTTTGACAGTCCTTCAGATGAGTTTCAATTGGATGCGCTATTTCAGAATATGAGCTGCAGCATATTGGTTTTTTTTTTAATTTGGTTGGTTGGTTTTGGATTTTAGGGTGGGGTCTTTTGTTGGTTTTGTTGGTTTTGTTTGTTTGTTTGTTTGTTTGTTTGTTTGTTTGTTTGTTTGTTTGTTTGTTGTTGTTTTTGTTGGGGAGGGTTGTTGGGGTGGTTTCTCAGTAAAGAGTAATTATTTCTCACAGAATTCACACCGTTAGTGGCCCAGTGACTCTGTATGGCTCCCTTTTGTACTCTGTCTAGCCAACAGGCCTCTCAAATACTCTGTGCCTGAAAAATGCTCATGTATAGACTTGTTTTTCTTTGTTGTCATCATTCCTACAGAAATACAATATATTCACTTATCTTTTTGAGAATGGACTGAGGAAACAATGCCCTCTAGCAATTTCAGTGGGGCACCAGTGTTCACAGATGAGAGCAATTGCAGGAGAATCTGTTTTGGCTTTTGCTGGGGCTGGTGCTACAGACTGGGAACAGAGTCTGTATTTACCCACCTTATGACGGTTACCTTTAGTCTAACAACTTTTGTTTCCACCTTCAGCTCTAAAATCTCTGCCATCATTGTAAAAGACAGGAAAAATATATAAATTCATTCAGACAGCAGAGATCAGTAAGTGGAGGTTTAAAAGTGCCCTTTTATACACTTTTATTCTAAAAAGCAATTCCTTATTCTAGTTACTGTTTTCACGTTTATTGCTTGTTTATAATGTACTGATCATCGCATCCTTTCAACAATTTTATCTAAGGAAAGAAAAGTATTATTCATAAAAATGAATCTTGGTTATGACATTCTTGATAATGGCTGTATTAAGGCCAAACAGCAGAACATTAAAATCTGTAGTGTGTGTAAACAAGAGAAATCACTGGAAAAAAACCTAGACATTGCTTGTAAATGACCCCTGATTACCACTGAACTGTAGTCAGTTTTGATTATAACAGGTATGTATGTTATGCTTGCTGCACAGTAACCTTCAGATGCTCTTGAAGCAGAATCAATAGGAAGCAACTGTAGCATTTAGCAAATTGAGTATTATTTAACTTCAGTACAGCAGATACTAAAAATGAAATATATATGGAAATGTACCTTGATTTTTCAAATGTAAGGATGATTGTGATGTTTCAATTTACATATTTATAAAATAATGTCTCATTAGAGTCTATTGCTAAAAATGCTATGTTTGTATGAATGCCACTTTTTTTTTTTTTTTTTTTTTATATGAGGAGGGTGGAGAGTTGGCTTATTACAATAAATTACAATGAGCTTGCTTTGAAAGAAAAGTGACAATTTTCTCCATTTATGCTAGAGCTGTACAGATGTATTATAAGGTTCTCTGCCCGTTTACTTTTACAAGAGCAATATAACATGCTTTCTGGAGTTTATTTTTTGAAAGAGAACCCCATTAGGCAATACAATGCAAAATAAAATTTAAGTATGAAGAAATGAAGATTCCCATTCTTGATTCATCAATTGGAAAACAAACAAACAAATAAAACCCCCAACAAATAAAAAAAAAAAGGAGAAAAAGAAAGAAAATAAAATTGGAATAAAAATAAAAGAAAATAGTACATCTTTTTGAAGATGTTGTTCTAGAAATTCTGGTCTGCACAGTATAAACATTTGTGCCATAAAAAGGGACAGAAAAATGAAAATGCCCATGTTGCTGATAGACTGGAAAGAATCCCTACCTGAGCCTCTCCTTTCCCCCAGATTTTCCCTGAAAGCTTCCCTGGATCTTACTGTGCCAGTGTCCTTAAGAAGCACAGACACAAAGCAAGCATCCTGTCAAAAGTGAGAGAGATATACAGACTGAGTAATGATAAAAAAAATAATTTTGTATTAAGCATTGTGTGAAACAGTTCATGAAAACATTGCCAAAATTATTAAAACCCCCTTATTTGTAATTTTAAATTAAAAGCAACACCAAAATAAACCAGTGTAGATCAAATTGTTCTCCTTTTCAGAGGTGAGTCTTAATTCCCACAGTGTCCTTTATTTTTAACTACATTTGTAAAGAAAAAGCACTTCAAATGATTCACCAAAGTTTGGGTTTTGGTACTTCATGTTTAAGAATGTTTAAGTCCACAGTGGCTGAAAAGAAATTCAAGGATAAATACACGGCATCTTTTAAAACTCTTGGGAAGAGCTTTTGTTTTAGAAGCAGTCAAATTATAGTTGACAGCTTAAGTTTCTGTAACAGAGGAATAAGATAACTAAGAGATATTTAGAAACAAAATACTGAATTTTCCTCCAAGTTTTTCACCATTGCATCATTCTTAAGAAAAGCAAATGTATTGTACTTGGCTATGCTTCATTGTGCCTTTACAAACCACACAAATAATCACTAGTATATTTCTTTTAGACATTATTAATGTAGCAGAGAGAAAGATAGAAAAATGTCAATATAAATTAGGAAGTCCTTAGACAGACTGACAGAAGAATAAGGGAGAACTCTTACCTTTATTTAGATGGACTGTGTTAAGATTTCTACGCTGATGTAATCAGTTGGTACATTTATACCATTAAATAGAGCAGATGTGGAGCTCTTTTAATGAGGAACAACTGAACTAGCTTGAAAATTTAAAGCAGGTATATACGTGTCATAGGTTACACTGGACAAGGTCTCGGGGAACTGTGTATCTTGCTGTGTGGGGTGATGACAACATGCTCAGGAACTTCTTCAAAGCCTGACATGCATGCAAATATATAAGGAGATTATATACATGTACATGTGTGTGTATACATAAAGGTGCGTGCCTGTGAAGTATGCAGTACAGATACAAACTTTGTTTTGCTGAAATACAAGTACCCGAGATGTTCTGTGCAGGATTTCTCCCACATGCACATTTTTTTGCTAACCACTCTGGCATAGTGAGATCAATTAGCTAGCAAATTCCAGTCAGATTTGGAGAATCACAGAAGCATTTTGAAATGTTTTGCCATTTCTCTGAATTGAATAGTGGAAATGGCAAAGCTCACTGAGACCAAAGTATTTGATTCCAACTCATACCACTGTGTCAGCTATAACTAGGGATATTGCAGAAAAATGTTCGGTAAAAACAACTACCTGATATTCAGCAATGCTTATATTAATATTAAAGCATGTTTGTGTGTGTGTGTATCTAAACATATGTAAACTTTAATTTGAAGGCATTGCTTCTTGAAAGGGAAGTGAGAAATTGAGTATATGTGGCACAAGTAATATTATCAACACACTGTGTTGATGTATACATGTATACTTTAAAGCACGAAACATCTGCTATGACTGGAGTGGTAAATCCTAGTTGAGAATGTGTAACTCCTTAAATACAAACTCACAGATCTGAGCCATATATTTAAATTGTAAAAGTATTTATCAAAGCAATCATAAAAAGCAAGTCAGTCTTACAGTTCACAAATGAGAAACAGGCAAAAGGTCATTAGTAGTTCAATTTGAAGGCCTGATCTACAGATAGCTAAGAAGAGTAAATTCTGCTCACATCTGAATAATTACAGGCTCACTGAGCAAAACATTTTCCCCATGTGTTTTGACATTGTGGGAGAAAGATGATTCACAGCACCCAGCAACCTTCCCACCACTACATTAGAGTTTTAGAAGTAGGTATCACTACACAGTTTATCACAGAACAGTTTTCATGCCTGATTGCTACTGCCAGGAAATATTAACTGAATATCTTTAATAACCAGCACAAGTAGATGAAGAAAAACAGAATGTTTGCTGATTTTTGTTTTGATTAATATTTTAAGAATATAATCTGGAAACAATACTTTTTTTTTTATTCTTAGGTTCAGAAAGGGGTACATTTCAAAAAGCCAATTTTTAATGCTTCTACAGTGTACTTTGTGTTGCTGGGAATATTTTTCCTGCTCTGATTTTGTAATTCATGGTAACTATGAGCAGACATTGCCTAAAGAATTTATAAATGTTTCATATGTGCCAGCGTGCAATTACAGTGATGTAAACAGCTTTAATTATGATCCTAGCATAACATAAAAATTAAAAAGATTTCCAATTTAAAAAGTAGTAAAATACATATTTTAAAACAATATTAGTGTATTAGTGGCATAGAATAAGGAAAGAAGAACAACAAATTGATCAACTATAGAGTTTTTGTATTTTAAACCTCAAAGGGTGATCTTTCTACAAATACCTGAAGGCAAGACAGTATGAAGAATTCTTTAGTGCAGCACTGTGACAAATGTGTATTATTTTAAATTAACCCTTTTTTCTTTTCCCTTTTATATGTGGAATACAAACTGGAATGTACATTTATGATACCTGGAAATAATTACATGTTACTTTATTGTACTTCTGAGTAAGAGAAGCTATGAAAATCCTGCTCAATCATGTCCTCTGCTGTTGGATCTGTTAACAAGAGTAAGGGTCGCCTAGTCTTTTACATAATATCACAGCTTTTGAATGACTTCCTTATTAATATTGACATTGTTTTCAAATGGAAAAATATTTTTTACTTTGCTGTTCCAATATAAGCCAGTGAACAATATTGTTGAGTGCTGTGAAAAAAACTGCTGCATTTCTTCCCTGCAGTCATCACATATTGTTTTCCATGGGACTAATTAGTTCTTTTCTTTTGAAAAACATCTTT